>NW_026093998.1:0-14356 GCF_024586455.1 Bactrocera neohumeralis | reverse complement strand
AATTTAAATAATTCGATTTAAAAACTCGGCAATAATAAATAAATTAGCTTAAAAATAAATCACAGCAGGTACCTAAATTTCCGCTATATTACTATCAGCATTTTTATCACGTTGCAGGACACAGCTATCCGAAGAAAATTGCTACTTCTGCCGTTTACACCCAAATTGGTAAAATAGCTGAAGGGGCAAGTGTGAGATTCATGCGGAGTGCAAAGGTCATAAAATAGAGGGTGGCAAGACGAATTAGGCAGTGTGACACAAAAAAGAAAAAGAAAAAACGCAAAATCAAATAAAGCTCAGTAAATAAGCGAAAAAGAGAATTCAAGAAAGCGGTTGTCGGAAGTGGGAATGACAGTCGGACTGAACTCATTATAGTTAGAGAAAGTTTACATTTTAAAGAAGGCTACATTTAACTTTCCCGAAAGTCGTTTTAATTCAATTGGTTGATTTCTCTTCACGAGTTTTGAATATTGAAATCCCATTTGAGCTGCTTTAGAACTCCAAACGAACTATTTTCGAAAACTTAGCAGAGTCAGAAGGGGCACATTTAGTTTTATTACTTAGAGGTTTTCCTACAAAGACTCATACAAAAATACTTTGACGGTGTAAAAAAATTCTTTCAAGACTTTGTTTTAAATTAAATTTACGTCCCAGTAATTTCTTTCTGAATATGTGCTTTTCTTAGATTCAGTTCGTTTTGAAACAATTATAGAGTTAAATTCTGAAATTCTACTGCCTTGATTGCATTCGCTAGACCACCGGTAAACGCTGGTCCATGATGGAACTTCATAGTTAAAATGTGAATTAAATTCATTGAAGCATTGTTGCTGAGTTAAACCACAACGAAAGTTGTCAAAAATAACCGCGCGAAAGTGTTCGTGATTTAATTTAAGCAGAGATGAATGTTTTGAGTTACTGTAAATAACACAAATAGCGCCCATATGTCTAAAACGATCTAACTCTATAACATCAAAATTGTCAAACTTTACGCTAACGGTATGTGCTGCCAAATTCAATTATTAGTTGCAAAACCCAAAGTGTAAAGGCAACCTAAGTATGTTAGGATGTCTTATCGAAGCATTATTTATTTGTTTTTGGAAAAGTTTGAAAAAGAAATTGCGAGCTAACCGCAACAAAGCGTCATCCATCAAAGCTCACTAACAACGCAATCAGATTTAGAACCGACCTGTCCGCGGCATAATTGTGATGACAGAAACAGTTTCCCGCGTCGCTTTCAGCCCGCTCTGTCGAATTAACTGTTGAGTATTCAATATGTAGTCCATATCATGGAGTAAAACGACGAGGCTGGATGAAAGCGAATATTTGCGTACCTTCCATTATTTCCATATATTCGTATGACTGTGTGGCAGAATATCAGCAAAGAGGTAATGACTTTAATCTGTGAAACAACATTTAAAGGTAAAGTTTCGAAAATTAAGACTGTATTTAACAATGGAATACATGACAAAGCAAAATAAAATTATTTTAAAAACATAAAAAATCAGTATTTTGTAGAACACAACCTCTTCTTAATAACCATCGGCTATTCGTTCAGACATGGATTTAAGCAAGAGTTGGGGACAATTTTTATTAATTTCTTCGTTCTCGATGCTTCATTATTGTTTTACATTTTTTTCTTTTGGACGTTTTGGACCCTTTTTCTCTTATGCTTTTGCCAATATGATGCCATCAGTTCTCAATTGAGTTGAGATCTGAACTGACTCTTGACATTTCCGTCGGGTACTAATACATTCATTTAGATTCGTCGGAAAAATAATATTCCTCAGTCTGATACAGTACAAGTATTGTCTGATTTTACATATAAACTCTAGTCGCTGTTTTCTTCTTTTGGGTAATAGTGGTGACGGTGAGTGATTAATGGTTAATATGGAGTTTTTGTCAAAAATCAGTGACAAGTGTCGACCGATGACACGGCGCATTCTCGTGCAACAGGCGCCAGGATCCTGCCTCACGGTATTGTGGTGGAGCACGTCGAATGCGTGGCAAAAGACGTTTCATTACACCAAGGTAAAACACAGCATTAATCGTTTGGCCAGGTGGGACGTACTCTCCGGTGTACAATTTCTTAGAATCGTAAAAACATTGTCCTTTATATGCATTTTACGACCGATAACCAAAAGCTGCTGTCACTTTTTGATCGATAACATCGATTGTAGTTATCAATTGTTTAAAATTTTTTACGAAATGTCAACAAAGAGATCAAACTTTTATTCCATATATCCACCAATAGATGGGCCACCAGAAATAGTTATATTTAAAAGTTCTGTTTCTTTTGCGACAGATTGAGTAGAACGTAGTTACTTTACATCCGTAGTTAAGAACTTGAATCGATTGAAAGCGAAAGCAATTACTGAAATAAACATGTGTAGAGGCTAACGGTTTCAGAAATAATGGTAAACTAATATAGCTACAAAGCAAAAAAGTCAAATAGGACAAATATTGTATTTGAGTGAATAGTAGTAGTCTAAAAATTGAAGAATAGAAGTTTTTCGACCGTGGGTTTTTATCTCTGAATATATTTGCGGCCATGCGTTAGGAATAACGATGCCAAGAGTGAAAAAGTGTAAAGTCAATATTTTATAAGTGTCCCACTGCTTTAGTTGTGTTTAAAGCGATAGAAACTTATCGAATCGTGAAATACGTGATGAGACTTGATACGATTCACTCAAAAACTACAACGAAAAATCACGTGACAAGGCACCATTGACATAGCGATGCTACGATGATATCATTTTGGTTTGAATTTTGATGACGGTATCATAATGTTTATATTTGTATACAGACGGTCTATCAGTTTGTGAAGTATGAGATGAAGGCGATGGCAAATAGTAGATGTTTGATTGTAAATAGTTATTAAGTTTTGAAAGTAACAGGGCTCGCATCTACTCGAACTCTGATACTGGTTGCAAGTCCATAAGTTTTACATGCCATTACTGAGCGAAGCTAATTATATTAAATTAAAGAACCGCTGAGATACCTAAAAATAGAATTTGCTCTTTCTTAACGTTTTTCCATGTTCACTTATGAACGAATATTTGTGCATTACTACTATAACTTTATTCTTTCTGAAGAATTGAACTTTTATTATAAGTAAGACAAAAAAAAGGCGCATGAAATGCTGAATATATTTAGTTTAATTACAGATTTTTGCTATGCATAAAATGTCAAGTGCACCATCTCGTATGAGCAACACCGAATGAATAAGACACTTGTATGAGTGCTGTATTAGTTCGAATTGTATGAAATATTATTGATTGGTTGATTGATTGATCATTATTGAAAACCGTTATTTGGAAGTGGACAGTTTGGAGGAGGAGTCGGAAAGGATTTCCCTGTGCATATTAAATATCATAGTTTTGTGTATATAAAAACCGATGGCGGCGGCGATCTGACCGAAATCATAATCTTTATAATAAAGCTAAATTTTTTGCCATACGCAAAATTATATGTGTTTTATTAATTCTTGAAAAACACACTTCTAAAAACCACCCTTTACGTCAAAGATAGACAACGACAGAAACAATGGTACAATACTATATTAGTATTAACTAGCGGCATGCTATTTTTATTTTGTTATCATTGTTGACTTTGGCAAACGGGTTATGTGGAGTGCCTCATATGAGCATTTATTAAATGTTCATATGTACGTCTACTTTTCCATCTCTATTTATCTCTATATATAAATAGAATTTTGTCCTACTCGTTAAGAAATTGTAGTTAGACGGAAATTTTGCTTTAACATCACCTTTGACTATGAAAGCAATTGCATAAGCTTTCAGAAGTTACAAACTATCTTTGCCAGAATACTAATTGAGCAATCTGTGATATGGACTCGTTAGCCTTGTTCATTATTTCATTGCGTCTAACATACTTCAATCGCAAAGGCTTTTACATATGAACTAAAATAAATCTGTGAGCAAAGTGTGTACTTTCAAAAAGGCTAATTTCGGCAATAAAAATGTACACATTAATTTATGACTATGGTGTATGGGGAATGAAGTTGTGCTGGAAAATTTGACTGTACACTGAATAGGTTAATTCCTTATGCAGTGTCAGCTGATTCCAGACACAGTAGGCATAAAAGTTTCGGGTCACAATGATTAGAGTGGGCGGCGGGACCAACTGCACGTAGACAGATCTCTACATTTATTAGCAGAAAGAAGTTAAACTGATTGATTTGTATGATTTTGGCAAGGATCAGTGAGATTTCTCTTCCTGGTTTAGTATGAATATATCTTTGGCCTTCTGCCATCTCATTAAAGGAATATTTCAGATGAGCAAAAGCATTATTAATACTAGCAATGGGTGGGACAGTAGATCTGCACTGTTCATGAGTAGAACTGTAAACAGTACCATGCATACCCACTGCCTTATGATTTTGGAACTATTAAACAGCATTTGAAAAATTTTTAAGCCAGTTATGAAAATATGCAAGTTGAAAGCGATTACAATATTTCCATAATAACAAATATCATCATTGAGATGGGAATGCCATCAGGTATTCAGGATCGCCAAGATCATGTGAAAGGATGATTGCTACTCGAACTGAATACAGCATGCCTTTAATAATATATCCACGAACTGTATGGTTAATATGTATTAAGATAGGCGCATGAAAGACGCTGTAGCTGTTAATTTTCTTTTGTTCACCCTTAAATATAACCTGGTTTATATTCTGGGAGCTTCGAAGTTCAAGAGATTTTTGAAATATGAATTGTAGTTATATCAAGTTCCCCAATAAATACCTTTTTTTTTGAGCGTTGTCATCATAAACTCCTTTCCTTAGCGGTAGATGAAACATTTCGATGTACTATCACTGGAGCTTTATAATCTTGCTATCCCGTTCCATCATTGCAAAATACCAAAAAGATTCTTTCGATTAAACTACTTATATCCATTTGCATTTTGGGAGAGCCATTCTCGGGGTTGATGCTCAATAGTTCTAGTATTTTGTGTCAGGTTTAAGGTAAAGCTACGCCTTCACAGAGAAAATTAAATTCAGATATATAAACTGAACCTGTCATCGGACATTATTCAGGATCTAACAGCCAGTCAGTATAACCTAACCCACCGATATTAAGTTATCCGTAGTAAGGACAGACAGAAAATAGAAAAATATTCCTAAGCCGCAAATATTTTTCTTTTTTGCGCAATGGCAACTGCGATGATTAAAAAATTCGAGTAGTACGACATTAACATATGTTGTAGTTCAGCGTATACAAACGATGTAAACTTGGTTTTAACCATCTGTCCGGCATATTATGTTGTCGGAACATGTAAAAACTCGGCTAGAAATGTACCGATAACGGTGTCTACGCCAATAATTTTTGTGAAGAAGTTTGCCTCAATATAAATACTAGAATGAGTAATATAATTATGTTTATGGACAAATATATACTCCTTTCTTTGTAATCGCGGGGTTGGTAACGATATAAAAAACCCATGTGGATGCGTTACTACAAGCAACAACTTGTTCTCCTTTATTTAATAACATACTTGTATTACATCTTTTTATTAAAATGTACAGTACAATTCTCATATTTCTGATATAATTTGACATTATTATTACGTTACCATGTCCATTTCTTCCCATTCATGTAATCATTTCGACATATTATAAGTTCAAGCGTGTGTTTCGTCAAAAGGTTATTGCTGAATATATATATATATATATATATTGGTCAACTTTGCTTCCGCCGTTTTTAAATTTAAGACTTTATTGTATAAAAACGGTTACAAAAATGTTATTCAAAATATTGGCCGTCGCTAGCTACTACTTTTGACCATCTTTCTGGCAGCATGCGTATTCCGTGACGAAAGAACTCCTCATCTTTCGAGTCGATCCAAGTATCAATCCATTTTTTTACTTCTTCATAAGAACTAAAGTGCTCATTAGCTAGATAGCCGTTTGCCATCGTCGGTACAAGTGGATCAGATGGAGCAATGTCTGGAGAATACGGCGGTGGGGTAAGATCTTCATTTCAGCGTCTCCAAATATTTTTTGACCACCTTTGCGACGTGAGGCCGAGCATTGTCATGCTGGAGAATGACTTTATCGTGTCTTTCCTCGTACTGTGGCCGTTTTTCTTTTAGTGCTAGGCTCAAACGCATAAATTGCGTTCGTTATCGATCTCCTGTGATGGTTTCCTCTTATCATATTAAAGCAGCTCATAATATATCACCCCAGCTGGTCCCACCAAATGATCTGGCGCCGTGAATGTTCGGTTTTTGCCGTCGACGTGGAGGCATGTCAGGCTTTCCCCATGATTTTCTTCGCTTAGGATTATCGTTCATTTTTGTCGCCAGTTACAATGCGATAAAAAATCCCCAGTTTTCTTTAGCAGCTTTTCATGCAATCGCCGTTCGACATCTCTTGGTTTCAAGTCGTAAGGAACCCAGTTTCCTTGTTTCTGAATCATCCCCATGGCTTTGAGGCGTTTTGATACGGCTTGCTGTGTCACTTGCAACGATTCGGCCAATTCCTCTTGGGTTTGAAACGCATCTTGGTCGAGTAATGCTTCCAATTCAGCATCTTCGAAAATCTTCTCCCTTCCACCACCATGCCGGTCTTCGACTTCCTAATCACCATTCTTAAAACGTTTAAACCATTCGCGACATGTTCTTTCACTTAGGACAGCCTCACCGTACGTATCCGAAAGCATTCGATGAGCAAAAAGCAAAATTTTTGGCAAATGTCGAGAATTCTGCTCAAAAAGTGACATTTTCAGTTGAGAATAAATTTTGGATGCAAACAGATCTCTACAAATATTTCGTTGGGTTAGTGTTGACACAAATGTCCAAGATCGATATAAAACGATTTAATCGACCAGTGCTTGACCTAGAGACATCTTTTTCTGGAAGCAAAATTGTAGACCTGTATCTATGATAGCTTTTCATTTTTAAACCAAGAATTTATTTCAACACTGAAGAATGTTAATTATCTCCAAGGACAAATTCGGAAATCAAAATTAAAACACTGTGTGACTTAAACTTTTTGGATCCGAAAGTCAATCCAATAACTATCTTGTGAATTACGACAATTGAAAAAATAAGTTCCTTAAACTTTCTGCAGATTCGTGTTGCGAAGTGCGATATCCGCAAGAATTTCAATTAAATTAATCAGTATGCATTTATTTTACGACGATCTGTGCATGGGCCTCTAGAGCGGAGCGACAAAGTGAAATTCTGAATGCAGATCTACGACATTGTCTTTAGGGTGAAAAATAGTTAAAACGTGTACACTTCTGAGAAAGATCTAACGAAAAGTACTTCATGTTGTTAACCTAATTGCCAGCCTACTTCTGCATCAACGTCATGTATGAATTGTGGTACATCTCCTTTAGGGCACAACTCCGCGCCATCGCAGCTTTGCATTTCATTGAAACTGTATTTTATAAAAATTTCAAAGGAATGAGAACAAGAGTCAAAAGGCGTCTTAGCTACCAAGCGAATATTTTTGCCATTTTTGAATCAGCATTTGAAAACTTTATTTATTGAAGCCATGCTATGCACATAGTGTATTTATTAAACATGGGAAAGATATAATATTTCATGGCAAATACGTTTGAGGACATGTTCTAGCTAATAACAGGTGGAGATTCTCAGGCATTGTAGTCGATAAAACTTGCAGGAAAACCTTGTATGATGATAATTAAAATATTGGATAAATCGTTAGTCCGTGGTCGTATGGATGATATTCAACCTAAAAGGGATGTGACATTATCATAGCATACCGGATAGTTCTTCGAGTAATAATTCAATGATCTACTGTGATCCACAGAACTATTTTGCGGATAATGGTTTTAAAGCTTTCTTAAAAGTGATCACATTAACATTAAATGATTAATATCTTTAGGTATATTCATAAAAAATTTCTAAGTTTTAATATAAAATGTACTAGTTAATGGCAAAAAATTACATAGCCGATAACAGAGCAGCCGTGCTAAATTTTCTTACAATTTTATCTTTGCGAGCACATAATCGCATTGTTTTCGAAGAACAGTTTTGAGACGATTAAATGCATTGAAAACCATTTCTTGGGTGAACATGAGACCGTCATCCTGTCAGTAGAATGACAGGTTTAATCAAATAATCTGCATCCGAACGTGAAAAATGGTGGGTTAATTAAAACGTCAGATAATCCTATCAAGTTAAAACCCTGCATCTTCTGTTAGCTGTCAATCATTAGCGGTCATTATGGTCTTTTCACTTTTAATATTTTTGCAGCATCAGTTACGGAATCTACTTGACCAAAGAATAAGCACCATGAATTGCGTTTAAATATTTGTTTTGCATTTTTCTGACGCAATTTTCTTATTTGTCCAAATAAAAAGGTTGATATACATTCTAGCCATTCACTCTTTATTGATTCCAAATGCGTGTCGCTTTTTTGAACTTTTCTGTAGGTAAGCGGCATTTCGTTGACTGAAATATTTTTTAAAATTTGCATCTCATGCCAGTGCTCATTTTGCAAAAATTTCGAAAATAATAATGGATTTTGTTTGTACCCTTTAAAAAGGTACCTAAAATGCCATGCATCGCGAAAGAGTTAACACTCAAATGTTGAAATATCGGAGAATTTTGTATTTTGAATTTCATTAATTCGGGAATAACCAGTTCGTTAGTCATTTTTTCGATTTTATTTGTCTCTGATTCATTAAAAATATCAAAATCTTTAATTCAGACTGAGAGCTTTATCGCTAATAATTAACAAGTATTCTCTTTCACTATTCTTGGAATCTTATAACTTTCAATTTTCTGTAGTTTTCTAAAATGCTGATCACCAAAATTCAAGATTTTTGTTCCATTTTTCGAAAACTGGACTGACAAAACATTTTTAATTTTGAATAACAAAAATTGCGGTTTCATGTTCAAAAACTGAAAAAGTTACATTAAAAATTAATTTACGATAAAAGCATTTGAAACATCTTATTTTAAAATGTTTATTTACAATACTTAAGATTATACAAACGTTCCAAAAGTGATAGCACCGCAAGTAGGAGTTTTGAAAAATCGACGATTACTTTTTCAAGTTTATGATCAATCATTTGGAGAAAAGGGCTGTTTAACAGATTCATTTTTACTTTTATAAATTATTTTAAATTAGTGACTGGTTATCGTTTTTAGCTCTTGTTCCATGGACAATGGCTGAAAAACAGAAACTATCCTTAGGAATTTTTGTTTTTAATTTTTTTGCCATGTTTTTATATATTTAACTTTTGGGAGAGGTTTTCAAGTTTACAAATTACGTATACGGTTTCATCCCAGCGTTTTAAATGACCTTCCTAGCTTAGGGAGTCACTTCTGAGTAATGTTCAGATGGACAAGGCAAATATTGCCGCAAAAAATTATTAAGCAAATCGGTTAGTAGCTTAAAATGGAATACATACCAGTTTAAGTGTGCTTGATTGAAAAACGCGATTAAATGAAGTTTGGACTTTCTTTATTATTCTTCAGACAAGGTTTTTAAACTTTCAACCAAAATAAAGTGGGTTTCCATAACAATCTGTGACGCCTTTAATAGTGTTTTAGGTATCAGAAAATGCAAAATGTTTGTTATAGATTTGTTGGGAACTTACATCGCTTTGATGAAAGTGTTAAATTGCGGAGTAATGGACTGATTTCGTCATAAGTATAGCTTAAAGCACAACATTTATAAAATACACCCCATTATATTTAAAATCCTTTCAGTCTTAATTCAAATTAATTGTTTTTGTTGATCATACAGCTCTGAAGCCTCTTTAATTATTGGCAGTGATATTAGAGTCGGAACCCTGCAATTTTCGGTTGCCATTAATCTACCGTAAGGAGGCAATGTAGTGATGAACGTAAAACAAAGTAGTCCTTTAAAATTTTAAATATTTTTAATTAGAACGATAAGATTCGAAACAAGTTCCTAGTTAAGGAAAAGTTGCATTTCAAAGGGCTCTTCCCCTCTTGAACATATGTTTCAAAACCTGGATAATATATTTTAGCTCTTGGAACAAACTTTAACGGTTTTACAGCATTTTGTATAAAAAAATTCAACATTAATTATTCGACTGAAATTTCTAAAGTTAATGGCAATCATGTTTTTCCAAATCTTTTAAGTTTTTTTGTCGCAACCATCGTCTCTTTGCCTATAGTTTGCTTCACATCAAATATTGATCAAAAAATCTTGCAAAAACTCCAGTCATTAAAAAGATGCTAAATTTATGAATTATTATATTGGGTATATGTTAAAAAATTTCAGTGTCTTATTACTATAGGTTTACCATTTTCCTAAAATAACGGAATTCAAATATTGCGAAAACGTATTGTTTATATGAAAAGCATGTAAATATGTCCATAATAAATTATTCTTCGGATGACGAGAACTCTTCATCAAACTCATCAACTTTTAGTTATGGGTTGTAATATGCTACATATTTTATGTTTTACAGGCAATTTCCAAAATGTTTCAGATTACGACAAACTCATTGACCAGAAAAAGCTTTTCTATTCTTCATAGAGGTGTCATCATTTATTACAGACTCTCAAGAGAATGATTACTATCATTTAAGTAAAAAATCTTTAGATATGAATCATGGTCTCTAAAAACCAGAAATTCCACTTTTGCACTTTCTCAAGTTGAATTTTGCCATTTACTCTGAATCTGCATTTTATCATACATATGTATGCTATTAGAATTAATAAGTATATTTTTGGATAGAACATAAAGCGCAGCTACTCAGTCGTTTTATTTTTAATTTTTTCAATAATCAATATACAAGCTAATTATTTGCGCAAATACCCTAAATACAACATCAACGTCAAAATTATTCAATGGAAATTTAAGTGCCATTAAAAATCTGAATAAGACTAAATACCTCTGTACATTTCCGTCAGCAATTTTTAGAAAATTTGCTGATCTTGTAAGTCCAGTCGTTAAAAATTCCGATTATTTCGTAGACCATAAAAGTTTTCATTTTATTCAACTTAGTACTTATTTTCAGCAGCTCAGATGTTTTGAATTCAAAAATGTAATCAGCCAAGCTAGCCAGGGTTGGTTGAACAAACTGTGTTTGAACACGCAATTTAAAATTTGTGCACTAATTCAATTCAGCTCATTTTATATGTGCATGTTTTACAGGGTTACCCACTCGAAGTGTTACCAAATTCAAACTGCTATAACTACCACACTATTAATGACAGCGCGCTTAAATTTACACCAATAACAAATCATTCCATTGTTTACAAGCGTACAAAAACATTTTTGTCTGTGTCGTGTGAAAAAAAAGTTATACGTGATGGAATTTAAACGTAATAGTGTGATTGCTTTATATTTGGCTGGAAAATCACAAGCAGCAATTGTTCGTCAGCTAAAACATCTCGAAGTGAACAAAATGTTTGTGTATCGCACTATAAATCGTTACAATGATACTGGCAGCATCGCAAAACGCCATGGAGGTGGTCATAAGAAAACAGCAACATCACCTGAGATGATTCGAAAAGTGAAGGCTCGACTTGAACGAAATCCACGTCGAAGTGGCAATCAAATGGCTAAAGAGCTGAAAATTTCGCAAGGTTCAATGCAACGACTGTTGAAAAATGAGCTAAAGGTCAAGCCTTACAAGTTCCAAAAAGGACACAATCTTACACCGCAACAAAAAAAGTTAGACTCGAAAGAGCGAAGGAGTTGTTACACTTGCACGAACGTGGCGAATTTCGAACATTGTGTTTTCTGATGAGAAGAATTTCCCTATTGAGCAATTCATAAACTCTCAAAATGACCGTGTTTACTTGACCGAACGCACGTACGAGAATTTAAGCCTACGAATGGCCACCCGAAGTAATTTCCCATCGCAAGTGATGGTATGGGCTGCCGTGACCGCTGATGGGCGCTCTCCAGTCGTTTTCATCGAAAGGCCTGGTGTCAAAGTAAATGCGACTTATTATCGTGAAAATATTTTGGAAGGTGCTTTAGAGCCGTGGGCACGTAAACACTTCGGCCGGAAAGAATGGACGTTCCAACAAGACTCGGCGCCGTCACATAAAGCGAGAATTAACCAAGAGTGGTTAAAAAATCATGTTCCACGCTTCATTTCGTCGACACAATGGCTTTCGAATTCACCAGACGCAAATCCGATGGACTTTTCCATCTGGTCCATTTTAGAGAGCAAGGTGCGGACTAAAAAATACACCAGTATGGATGCGCTCAAGAAAGCGATTGTACGTGAATGGGCCAAAATACCACAAGCTCACATTCGTGCAGCATGCAACTCGTTTTTTGACCCTTTGAGGGCCATAGTCAAGGCAAAAGGTGGCCATATCGAGCTAAAGTGAATGGATTCTAAATTTTTGATTATTTTCATACATTTTTGTCATTGGAATCAATAAAATATTATCAAACTAAAAATACGCCATTGGCTCGAATGACGTCCAAAAGGCCACCATTCGTTTAGCAACTTTAATGTCACGATTTAGATTTAAAGATTTATGTTTGGCCAGGGAAAAGATACAAATTGTCGTCGGTTAATGAGACACCAAGGCCAAAAGGCGCTGAACCATCCACATCTTCGCTACAGAATAACGGTTTAGTTCGCCTTCATAATCGAATGTGAAAAGATAAGTGCTATTTGGAAGTTTCTTTGCATTCGCTTGTAAGGTCAATAGAACAGGGTTTTTAAATGGTATAGTGCTACACAACTGTAAATATTAAATAATATGTTTCAAAGCATTAATGAAGTCATTAGAGAAGTAAATATCGATTCTTACATCAATCAGCCCTGGGACGAGTTTGTAAAATGATCCATTCTTGATCTCTTCATTTGTGAAAACTACATCTCGTGCAAATTTTCTCCAAGCACCAGCAGGATCGTCGCCATTAGTCTGGGCTATTATGGTCAATATAGCCCATGCCATCAAGTTTATCATCAATAATAGTCTCATTGAAGTTATCAATGTAAATGTCTATAACAAAAACAGTTATTTAGATTATTTCCATTAAATAAACTGATATTCCACCTTTGAGCAAAAATGTGCCGCCATTTTTAACGCTACCACCGAGTGTGGGATATGCTTTAAACTCTCCGGATGCTAATAGTTGCTGGATGTTTTGGCAGTATTCTGATGGGCCACCAAAAAAATTGAACCCCTCCATTTTAACCCCCGGCATTGGGTGCCAGTGCACGAATGCATTCCAGAGTGGTGGTATTCATTTTTCGCAAACACTTATTGATCGCTTACTTTTCAATATTTGATTTGCGTTTTTGCATATTTTTCCCAGGGAGGGATCATCAGAAAGAAAGGGAGATAATGCCGAAAATTGAAAAATAACGGATGAAATAGAATCAACCAAAAACTTTTTACTTTTTGAAACTTCGAAAAAAAAAATTTTTTGGTACCCCCTTCTGTGGAGTCATATTTAAAAAATTTTAACAAATGATCCACCAACTTGCCCAAAAAGGGTAACCGAGTAGGATCACCTCCAAAATTTTTAAAAGTGTTTTGGGAAACCATTTTTGCGCCGATAACGTCTTGCACTGCGGCGTTTCCGGTATTTCATCGGTCATCGTTTACAAGAAACCGAATGGACCCAAACGATAACGACAGAGACAACACAAATCTTCTAATAAATATCCAGATGCCAAATTTCATAAAGAAATGCCATGAATGAAAAAACCCTATGGGCATTTCAGAACAAAAAAAAATTATTGAAATCACTTTTAAAGGTTCATTATTTAACTTTACATTGTTTATAACAATAGCTATCTTTAAAGGGATCAAAAAAGAGGCAACAAAAGCGGGCAGATTAATAGAACTAGATGTAAAAATACATATGAAACTATATCATGCTTATTGTCAACAAAGGATTGTCCCTTTAATTTTTAAAAGTTTAATACGTTGTAAAAGGGCAGTTTATCAAAATTAATTAAAAGAAAAATTTTTAATAACTTGTTTGCTGATTGTATCTTTCATCGATTGAAGAAAAAGCAAACGCGAACTGGCTCATCTTCCCCCCATAAAAAACGGCGAATTTGCAACGTAGCGACAACGACTGGGTGCCAAAGAAATTAAAATTTCCTTCCAGGATTAATTGCTATATGGGAAGGCCGACCAAAAAATTTTGAAAACCGACTATAAAACAAACCCAAAGAATATGTTAAAAACCGGGGGAAGTATTTTTTTCGAAAATATCCTCAAAGGAAATGTTTTAAATTCAGAAAAAACATTTAAAAAAAAGCCCGTATGTCAAATGTAGATAAACGGGTCCCCCCAGATACCAGTAAAAAAAACAAACTTCCCAAACAACATAGCTCTTCCTCGTTTTTTTATAATAACTCCAAATTTTTAAAAGATAAATTTTTTGGAAAAT
>NW_026093997.1:0-4427 GCF_024586455.1 Bactrocera neohumeralis | reverse complement strand
TTTTTTTATAAAAATTTTTTCAAATTTTTCCATTTATTTACAAATAAATAAAAAAATGCAAATTTTCCCAGGGAAAAGTGGGTTTTAGATTCCCGACATTTTGCCGGGGGTTGAGTTAAAACTGAGCACTTTTAAGTAGGAAAAATTTCGAAAAAATATGCGTCTAAAGTTAAAGGATGCCAAAAATACCATTTTGGTTAGGAATTTAAAAAAATTTAAAATCTCACGATTGAGGGTTTTTCAGGGAAAAAACTTTACGGCCTTTGGTCCAGTTCTCCTAATTTTTTCCCAAAAATTTTTCAGGGCATTTTGGGGTATTTGGGGTTTGGAGGGGAACAAAAAAATTAATATTTAAAAAAAAAACCCCCCAATATATATATATATGTATAAAATTTCGTATATCGTTTCCGGCATTTTAAATTATTAAATGAAAAGCGGAAATTTAAATTTTTTCCCTTTAAACCCTTTTTCACTAGAAAAAATTCCCAATGTTATCGTATACTTTTTAATTAACTCAACTAAAAAAATTTAAAATTTTTTTTTTCACTTTTAAATCTGAGTTTAGTATAAATTTTGGGGGAAAACCAAATATTCAAATTTCGATAAACTCCCAAATGAACATTTAATATCGTTTTTTTCAAGATATTTTCAAAATAAATTTTTTAAAAGAATTTTTGGCCCACTAAAAATGCAAAAAAAACCGCAAAAAATTTTTTACAGGAAAAAAAAAAGATAAAATTAGAAAACCATTTTTTAAAAAAAATTTAATTTTTAGTTAAAAATTTAAACATTTTTTTATCAAAAGAAAAGGGAAAAAATTTTATGTATATTTTCAAAATAAGAGGGGGAATCGGACAAAAAAAATTTAAATTTTTTAATTTTTTTGATTTTAGGAAACGTTTCCATAAAAACCCGGGGGCGTGGGGGGCCAAATTTAACAACGGGTTAAACCCAAAATACTGCTTAATAAAAATGATCGATTAACGGGCCCTTTATACAACTGTGACAAATTTGAATTATTTTTTGTAGAATTCAACGGGGAGGGCATTTTCTTTTGGGGTCTAAAATTTTTTTTTTCCCAGTGTTACACACATTTTAAAACCCTTTAAATTAATATAGAAAATGGGAAACATTATTTCGAACGACAAAATGCTCCAAACCCAAAGGTCCATGCGGCCCCCACAAAAAACCATTAACTATTTTGCCAAAAATTCTAAACGTTCAACAAATTTTCCCGACAAAGAAATTTTTTTAAAACTGATTTTCTGGGGGAATTGTAAAAAGTTTCCCGGAAAGTCCTTTCCAAGGTTTTTTAAAACTAAATATTTAAATTTGGGATTAAAAATTTTTCACTGTGAAAAAAAGTTTTTGGGAAATTTTGGTGTTCTACAAGAACCGATTATAAAAAATTATATATTAAAAAGGTTCGGTAGTATTTTAATGAAAACAGCTTTTTTTAGGGGTTTTTTTTTATTGAAACTTGCATGCCTATGATATTTTAAAAATTTCTTAACATGCTTTTTAAATTTATTTTCCCCTTTTTATATGATTCATTTCAATCCAAATTAAAAATTTGATTTTTGGGAACCCCACAATTTTAGAATTAATTTTTAAATAAAGGAGGGGAAATTCCCGAAAACAGAAGTTTTAGGGTTTTTAGAGATTTGTGTTTTATATTCTTCTTTTCTTAAAAATTTAAAAATTTATTTAACAAAACAGGGCAATAATATTAATCGGGGGTTTTATTTTTGATAAAAATTTTTTTCCCCCCTTTTTGGGAAAAATTTTTTGGGGGCCAAAATGAATCAGATCACTTTTTTGATTCCCCGTTGGGATTTTGAAAACCTATTCCCGTTTGGGTGTTCACATCAAACCCCGGTTTTAAAATAGGGAGAATGGTCTTGCTATAAGGCCCCCTCAAAAAAACCCCCGCCAAATTGCCGGCTTCATTTTCCTGCGAAACTTAGGGAATTTTCGGAATTTTGGGTTGGTTTCCAATTTGATGAGTTGGGTTTTCCAAAAGGATTTTAAAGGTTTTATTTGTTCGTTTTTTAACATTTTTTTTTCTTTTTTTTCAGTTTTCCCTTTTATTTTTTTGGTAGGTGGCAACTCTATTCCCCGTAAATCTAACTTTAAAATTCAAAAATTGACCTGAATTTGCCCATACTATAATTTTTTTTCCTAACAAAATTTTTTGGCCCAATGGAAAAAAAACTTCCTTTTGGAAATTTTTTCCCTTAAATTTTTAAAATTTTTAACCTTTTCCCCAAAAAAAGTTGTGCCAACGTTTTTTCCAATCCTCGAAACGTTGTTAAACCATTCCGGAATTCCTTCAATGCGCGTGAGACTTCGTTGCCTTAAAAGCTTGGGCTTTCCCAAAACGGTCGTTTGAGTTTCTGAAAGCCAGGTTTCACGGAGCTAAACAGGCGAATATTTTGGCCGGACGATTTTGGGTTGTTTTAAAAAAACCCGCGAATCAGTGCGTATGCGACGGTATTATCATGGTGCAAAACCAGGTTTGTCGATAATTTCCTTTTTTTTCCCACCCCAACGACGCAACCTAAATATTTCTTGTTAAAAAGTTTTTGGTCAAAGGAATTGAGTCATCACCTCTTAATCGAAGAAAACGTCAAAAAAACTTTTTTTGACCTTCTTCTTTTTTAATTTGGGGGGCTTACGCGATTATAGCCGAGTTAACAACGCGCGCCAGTCGTTTCTTTTTTCGCTACGTGGGCCCAATTGGGAAATTTCCCAAACGGCCAGGTCCTTCCCCGGGTTTGGGGAGGTCTTCCCCTTCCTCTCTTCCCCCCGGGTACTGCGTCGAATACTTTCGGTGGAGTGTTTTCTCCATCCGACAACAGCCCAGCCACGGCCCTTTTAATTTGCGAACGTCAAAGTCGCTTATTTGACAGCTCACGTTATGAATCGATTTCCCCGGGAATCGCAAAGGGCCCAAAAACTTTGCAAAATTTTTGAAAAAACCAACGTCGATCATCGGTTTTTTATCCCAAGCCTTTTGCACCCTATAAAGGGGGGAAATGGGGGCTTAAAAGTTTGGTTTTTTTTTCTCAGAGAGGACTTTCCAATTGCTTTCTCAGTCCGAAGTGCCCTTTTTTAAGAGCAACCTGGTTGGGGTTTAGGGTGAAAAGTTTGGGGGTTTAAAAACTGGTTTTTAATAGACGAAATTATCTACAACTTCAAAGTTATGACTGTCAACAGTGACTGAGAGCCAAGTCGCGAGTGCGACGACTGTTTGTTTGATGACAGGAGATATTTCTTTGCCCTCGTTCCTGCCAGACCCATTTTCTGGGGCTTCCTTGTCCAGCCTGGAGAAAGCAGAACTAACGGCACGGGTGTTGTGGCCGATTATATCAATATCATTGCATAGATGGTACAGCTTACACTCGTAAAAGATTTAGTTCTGTTCTATGTAGGCTCGAATTATTTTCTCCAGCATCAGATTGAAGAAATCGCATAATAGGGAGTCGCCTTGTCTGAAACCCCGTTTGGTATCGAACGGCTCGGAGAGGTCCTTCCCGATTCTGACGGAGCTTTTAGTGTTGCTCAACGTCAGCTTACACAGCCGTAGTTTTGCGGGGATACCGAATTCAGACATCGCGGCATAAAGGCAGCTCCTTTCGTGCTGTCGAAAGCAGCTTTGAAATCGACGAAGAGGTGGTGTGTGTCGATTCTTCTTTCACGGGTCTTTTCCAAGATTTGGCGTATGGTGAATATCTGGTCGGTTGTTGGTTTGCCAGGTCTAAAGCCATACAGATAAGGTCCAATCAGTTTGTTGACGGTGGGCTTTAATCTTTCACACAATACGCTCGGATAGAACCTTATATGCGATGTTGAGGAGGCTAATCCCACGTGCAGTTGGCGCAGATTGTGGGGTCTCCTTTTTTATGGATTGGGCATAGCACACTTAAATTCAATCGTTGGGCATGTTCTCGTCCGACCATATTTTACAAAAAGCTGATGCATGCTCCCTATTAGTTCTTCACGCCGCCGTGTTTTGAATAGCTCGGCCCATTGGTCCGTCGGCCCCTGCCGCTTTGTTGTTCTTGAGGCGGGCAATTGCTATTCGAACTTCTTCATGGTCGGGTAATGGAACGTCTGCTCCATCGTCATCGTTGGGGAATCGGGGGTTTCTACAAAGTATGCTCCGGTCTTAAACCTTCTGTAAGCCGCCGCATTTTTTTAAATTTTTTGAGCATTAACCCTGTCAGCCAGCTTATCAAGTCTTCGTACTCACCATTTTACCCCTTTCCTGTCCAAATGCGTCGGCTTCCCTTTTTGACCTACTTTTACGTTTTCGGGACCGCTCACCCTTTTCCAAAATACTGACCGATTGATCATCCGTTTCTGGGTCGCAAATAGATCCCAAAATTCATCCCAGTAATAATACGTTTCATGACATTTTGATA
>NW_026093996.1:0-5232 GCF_024586455.1 Bactrocera neohumeralis | reverse complement strand
AAACATTCCATGATAGAAGGGGGGAGGTTTTGGTGGGTAAACCACTCACGTAGGATGACGATCCCTATATGGTGCGAAGGCATTTTAAACCCTCCTTACGGCCTAAAAAAAAAAAAAAGTATGTTTTCCCTCTATCCTAGCTCTGCTGATCTGCACAGTAAATGTAAGTGCCTTTGTGCATATATGCCACTGCATATCGTGTTTGAGCTTATTCATCGATCAGCCAGGAAAGTGGAAGGACATACTGTGGTTAGAAATAATCAGTAATGTAATAATTTATTAATGCCTTTTCTTAAACATTGATATTTAGAAATAAACCATTTGAACATTGCTCCATTTGATGCCATTTGAATACTGCTCCATTGAAGCCATTCGGAAAGCAAACCAAATGCGTTTATTCGCCCCACTTTATCGATGAAGTATCTTTATTTCGCATTTCATTTGATTGCTTATTTGGTTTGCGAAATCTGTTTCACATACCATTTGTTTGCTGTCTGGATTTGTGAAATTTTAAGATTTGATGTGTAAATCACCTCGCCGCCAGACTTCAGTGAATTTGTGAAATATGGACAGCGGTGCTTCTACGTCATCAGCATTAAACCCAGCCAGGGTAGCAGTGCATCAACCGCCATCAATATAGCTAGTGATTTATCCACCGCCCCTACAGCCACTGGAGCCACCACTCTATCATCATCAGCCGCTGCCGTTGCGCGTCAGGAAAACGTGATTGCGGCTCTTCAAAAACGAATAGCCAAGCTTGAGGTCAGTTTATCGGTCTCTCAACCCCAGTCATCTACATGCTGCATCTACACAGTCATCAAGTTTGCCGAGAAAATTGCAGGAATTGCCCGATTTTTGTGGAAACCCGGAAGATTGGCCAATATTTATACGGCTTACTTGAGTCAACTGCAATTTATGGATATAGCAGTTACTAGAATAATCAATGCTTACTAAAGTGCCTGAAAGGATACGCGCGTGAAGCGGTCAATTCACTGCTAATCCACCCGGACAATATCGGCAATATAGTAGATTTATTAAAATTTAGATTTGGGCGTCCTGAGCAGTTGATTCGCAGCCAGCTGTGTCAGGTGACGGAAATCGTATCTATTTCGGAAAATGCCATTATGAAAATAATACCATTTGCAACGAAGGTATGTAATATTTGTGCATTTTTACAATCTGCTCAAGGTGGTGAATTGCATTTGTCAAATCCTATATTACTCGACGTCTCAAAATTGCCTTTGAGCAAACGTGTCGAATGAGCCAGCTTCGCAGCTCTTATGCAGCCACATATAACAGTAAAACATTTTAGTGGCTATCAAAATTAGCTAATATAATTTGTACAGTTTGTGAAGACCCCTACATGGATTCGAGGTGCCGCATGGTTCTGCATACAGTTGAGCCACAACGATCTGTGAGATATCCAATTAGTCAGGAGCAACACAAGGTAGGAGAGTGTGCGCGTTTTTTAGAATATTCAATGCCAAAAAAAATGGGCAGAGACGAAACGACCGTCGTTTGTGTTTCTCTTGTCTCAATTTAGGCCACTGTACAAGCAATTGCCATCGACGCAGGTTATGTTCAATTGATGGTTGCCAGAGAATGCATCATTAACTCTTACATGAAGTCGCGGAGAACGTTTTCAATTCGTCAGAACAGTCAACTCCGCCTTTCTCCGCTGCGAATTTAAATGCAAATCGTAAGTCTACATAACCAAGTCGATCACTCAACAGCCAGCAGACATCGCTGGAAGCAAGATCAAGCTGATCAGAGACTTCACAATATGGTATCTAAATTTTTTGAAGTTGAGAGTTTCGGTGTTAGAGCTGCACCTGATATCCGTACCTGAGATATCTTGAAGTCTACCACATGACAGACGTTTTAACCCTTAATCGGGCAAGGCCACAAATTTTGAATATTTTTTTGTTTTTCGGTAGCGTCAGTCAAAATGAAAATACAATTTTCTTAGATTTTAATTTTTAATTTTTTTTTACTATTTATTTAAGAAAATATCTTTTGTGACATATATCTTACATTGCCTGGCAAGGGAAAATTAAATTTATGTCAAATGGTATGCACGGTAATAGTTATTATGCTTGTTGTAGCACAATGCAATTCCGCATTTTTCACACATTGTTTGGGTAACTCCTTGGCAATTAGGCATCTTGCATCTTATCCTCTTTTCCGTCCATACTGGCCAATGACCAACTTGATCAAGTCGTAAATCTTGTGGAGGGGCGTGCTGCGCTGGTCCTTTGAGTGTTTTCGCTTGTATTTGTGGCTCGAGGGATCTAGTGTTCTTGACGTTGATTTTTTTTCCGTATTTTAAAAGTGTTTCCGCGATCTGTAAGCGAAACTCTGCAGCAGGCAACAACTTTTCTGTGTTATTGGATCAATTTTCTTTATATAGAAGACAAGCGTTTGCCATCACTAAATCTAATAGGTGGTAAAATACTCGAACTTGGCATTTTGTACTTCGAAGTTTTATTTTATATCTTCCCATGATGGAATCAATAAGGTCTACACCACCCATATGCGGGTTGTATTCACCAACAATAGACGGATGATCAATTTCAACGTACTTCTTTTGAATTTTGTCGTACCTTTTTACTTTACGTTTTGGTATTTCACCAAGGAAAGTCGATGCGTGATTTACAAACTTACTATCTTTCCACGAAACTGTTGAAATGTCGATTCCTTCAGCCTGACACACGTACTCTATGCCAGATCCTTTCTCTTTTTTCATAATTTCTTTTTCGCTAGTTAGCTTACAATTGGGAATTCTATTCCTCCGAATTCTTCCCACACTGAATATACCTTCATTTGCGAAGTATACGAGCAGTGGAATTGAAGTAAAATAATTGTCGAAATAAAGTTTGAAATTTCGGTTTCATGGAATCATACGTGACAGTCTCATGACTACATTGGAAGAGGCTTCCAAATCCGGCTCGTTATCCCCAACGATATTTTCTTTGCCAGTTTCCGGTTCAATTTTGTAAGCAAATCCAGTTGTCCCGCAGAGAACAAATATTTTGTAGCCCCATTTATGAGGCTCGTTTGGCAGGTAGCGTTTCAAAAGGTTTCGGGCTTTTGTGGAACATACATATTTGTTCATCGACGCATAGATGTTGTTCAAGAGGCACTTTTGCAAAATTCTTATTTAACTCATCCAGGATCGGGCGTATTTTGTACATTCTGTCAACATTTTTATCAGTCGACGGCAAATTTTTGCTGTTGTCGTTAAAGTGTATGCGACGTAGTAAATTTTCAAATTTTTTCAGCGACATCGCTTCTTGTATCATGGATGTACCAATTTTGCGCCAGTGACTTGGTACATTAGGAAGTTGTACTAAAGACATGTATAAACTACTCCAATAAATTGCTGAATATCCATTTCTGATACACGAAATGGATCATTAACGTCCTTTTGGACAACATACAAATTTGTTTTATTGGCAATAAACTTTATCAATTCTTTTGGAAATAAGTACAAGAAATATTCAATTGGCGCTTCGATAATTTTTATATCATCGGGCAATGATGTATTGCCTGTAAAACGCAATTGGTGCTCTTCCAAAACTAAATTCTTTTTTCCCAGAGAATGTCATTGTAACGTTTTTTTTGTTTTTGTGCTCTCTCTGCCAAAATGGGCGGAACATCGTTCGACGGATCTGCACACAATTCCATATTTTCATTTTCAATATCTTCTAATATATTCTCAACCACTTCATCAAAATCAGCATGTACCAACTCTTCATTATAATTAGGATCATCCACATCATCATCATCATCAAAATCGAGTCCATCTTCACTCTCGTCAAGAATATCTCGAATTTCACCCTTGCTTAAAGTTTTAGACATTCTGCTAAAAATATATTCGCGCTGTAAGGCAATGTGACATATATGTATGTAACAAACAATAAATACAATATAGAAAAGACGAATGATTTTTTTTTTTCGATTGCACTTAGTAAAATCACTAAATTACATGCTCACCCAATGTATTTAAACAAACAAACACGTTTTTCACATGCAGAAAAACCGCTTTTCGTCACCAATTTCAGCACTTGTTGTGAAATCACCAAACTACACTTTTGGCATAAAAATACGTTACAATAGGGATGTCTCGCTCTATCTTATTTCTTTTATACCATTCACAGATTGTACCAGTTGTGTTACAAAAACCAATATGACTACCTTAAATAAGAATGGTAAAATTACAGTCAAAAATTGGGTTTGTAACATTTCTGTCACATGACCGGGTAAAGGGTTAAAACGGGTCTTATATGGAAAAGTTACCTGATAGCTACAATATGGCGTTGAAACGATTAATCAGTGTAGAGCCAATAATGAGTTGTGATGCAGATTTTGCCGCCGAATACAAGAACATCATGAACTCCTACGTCACAAAGAAGTGTGCACGAAAACTGCCGCCAGCAGATGCTGCTGTATGTGCACTTACAACTTGATATTTGCCACACTTTGCCTTTGCCAATCTCAACAAACCCGGAAAGCTACTTATGGTTTTCGACACCGCTGCTGAGCTAAGTGGAATCTCCCTCAATTCACAGCTCTTGAAAGGCCCACAAGAATATCGGTCATTGCCGTCGATATAATTTCGTTTTCGTGAGGGCGCAGTTGCCGTGTGTGAAGACATCAAGGAGATGTTCCACCAAGTCCTTATACGAGAAGACGACAGATGCGGTGATAAATGGGAAGAGACGCCCTACTAAAAGAGAACTTCTAAGCATCATCATGTGGATTTTTGACCCTCTAGGGTTTCTGAGCATTTCGTCATTGGGGCCAAATTGCTTATGCGTGAGCTTTGGAAACACGATATCCACTGGAACGACCCAATGTCAAACGACGTATATGTTGCTTGGATGAAGTGGCGTAAACAGATACCCGAGATTGTCAAGTATGTCATCATGCCTTCGTCGCCGTTGCTTATATTCAATCCTAATCTTTTTCTGGTGAATTTGATGTTGAATTAGTTTGTGCAAAGACAAAATGTGCGTCAATGTAAACCCTTACCGTACCACGCCTTGAATTTCAATCAGCGGTTTTGGGCACTCTTCTAATGCAATGTATCTGCGACGAAAATTCTCCCAAAATCAAAGATTCTATCTTGTGGAGTGACTCAAAAACTGTCATCAAATGCCATTAAGCACAATGTAGCCGACGAAGCCACGCGAGCAAATGATTGCACCAATTTTAATCCATCAGCACGTT
>NW_026093995.1:0-4324 GCF_024586455.1 Bactrocera neohumeralis | reverse complement strand
TATATTACAAACAGGAACAATTAGGATAATACACGAAATTGACATAGGAAAATATACGGAAACACTCGACCATAGAAGCGACTATTAGAACCGAAATAATCCGCAAAAACTCTACCTACCTTTCATATTCCATCTAACAACACAGATAAGAGCCTAACTGAATAATCTAAACGTAGAAAAAAAGTTGACTTCGGCTGTACCGAAGCTAATAATATTAGTAATAATAATTATAACTTTCACAAGTGCGTTTCTTTTAGTAACTATGTGTTCAGTTTATATGGAAGTTATATGCTATAGTAATCCGATCTGTATAATTATTTCGGAGATTATATTGTTACCTTAATCAGTAATCCATGAAAAATTTGGCGAAGATACCACGTCAAATGAGGAAATTTCCCGATCATTCAGTTTACAGACGGACAGACAGACGGACATGACTAAATCGACTCAGCTCAACATACTGATCATTTATATATGTATACATATATACTTTATAGGGTCTCCGACGCTTCCTTCTGCTGCGGATTGCAGGAAATCCAGACCATGAAGACTACGAAATAATTTCAAATAAAATAAATAATGTCTTACGAAATAACAATAACCAGGTATTAATTAAGAAACTTACAATAGACAAAATTAGCGAAATAACAAATAATATAATTTAAACTAGGTATACAAAACGAAAAAAGTTTAGAAACAGAATAATTCATACAGCTAAAATACAAGTTAGAAATAATTAAAGAAGAAGTTTTAAATATTGCATACGCAATACATTGGCCAAAAGCCGACATAATAAATTCGTTTATCTTGTCAAATGAAGAAATAAGTAAGGCAATGACGATATCCCATATGTAAATCTAGACTAAGCACTCGAATTTTCTGAAATAAAAATTGCAACTAATGGCAAAATTATAATTAAGTAACCAACTTTGTAAAATTTTAGACATTAGAGCTGTAATAAATAAATAATAAAATAAATTTCAATACAATTCCAAATTGCGAAAAGAGAATCTATGATTCATGTATGTATAAACCATTTTTTAAAAAGTCGTTTGCCAAACTGCACGCAGGTCAACAATCAACATATCCCATCGATAGAAGGAATGGAACCTGAAATACTACTACTACTAAACAAATTCGATGGATGAGTTTCAATAAATAACGAATCTACATTTCTAAACGGGACATTTATTATTTTGTAAATCAACGTAACCATTATTATCAACAGGAAAAAAATCTATAACGAAGAAAGAACAGCAAGTAAACCATTACCAGCCATCTTACAACTGTCATCCGCACCACTCATCATAAAAGAAGTCCTTTCGCTGGAGATGCTGAAACAGCTAAACTTCAACAATACAAAAGAAGTAAGCTTGTTAGACGCAGCAAATAGAGTCAAACATGCAAAGCATCACCCTAATCATCATTTTAATAGTGATCGCCTTAATTTTCAGAATAATCTTTTGCTAAAACCCAAAGAAAATTAACCCAATAAACTATCACAACCGGCAATAGACGGACCCAATCAAATTTTGAATACACATAAAGATTCAAACGAGTATGTTTGAATTTCAAGGGGGGACTAGTTAGCACCCCATACAAGTATCAAAAGTATCATATGATGCATTAATATAGTATCATAATATAGTATCATATGATACAAAGCAAAAGAATACGACACCAACTAAAACGCTGAGAGTGGGGCACGTGTAGTGCCAACCTAGGCTTAGAGTTAAGTGTAATTAGTTTTAATTTTTAGCTCTATCACAGAATTCAATAAAGGAGCATTGCTTCCAAATTATTTTTTTATTAAAAACTAAATAAAAGTTTTTAACTTACTTATATACACACCTGCTCAAAATAATAGCTACACTATAAAACTTAGTACCCTCAATAGTTTAAAAATCTTTTTATGGGCTGTATGCGACAAGTTATGCTGTAAGTTTAATTAAGATAATATGGCATCGCCCTTCCTAAGAGAACGAAGCATGTGAATCCCCGAGTTAATGCGTATGTCAGTTTTGCATGAATACTCCGAAAAAAAAACTTGCTCAATACGAGTATAATAGTTACTCATAGGTGAACTTAGTTTTTTGTGAAAACAAAGTTAATTTTATCCAGTTTTTCGAGTTCTTTTATCTGAATTGGTAAGTTTTCTTTAATTAAAGCTCAAATTGCTGCAGTTAAATTAGATTATTTTTTAATCAGATAGGTCGGAAGTCACATTGCATTGTTGAAGAAGCCCGGCTGGTTTCAAACCTCAGAGAGCGAGGAAAAACGCTTTGGAAAATTGGGATATTAATGGAAAGGACTCATAATTTTGTTAAAAATGCTTTAGAGCAAAAATCTAGTAGGGCGATTCGTGGAAGGCTACAAAAAACGAGTACAGTTCTTGATCGCCACATTGTAACTATTTGTAAATTCAAGTCGTCGAAGGTGATAGCGGTTCACAGGCGTTTGCAAAAGGCCAAGCTAACAGGACGAATAGCCAGGAAAGTTCCATTGTCCACCACCACACTTTTCTGCTAGTTATTCGGTGAAATAATTTTTTTCGAACTGAGCTTCCGGATCCTTGCGATTTAACTTCCTGGAAGTGGCTAAATGGGTATCACATATTTGTGTGGAGACCTGGGGTTGAAGATGCAATCCGATCTCAAAACAAAAAGTTGCATTGGAATCAGGATGTACTAAGGCAACTTTTCCGCACTATTAGAAATCCCGAATCGAAAAAAGTCCGGAATCGACCCACCATAATGTATATACATATATACATGGAAAGTGACTGAAAGCTTTAACAAAAAAAATAATAATAATTAATCCTAAAACTATAAAATCTTGTGGAAATACAAAATACATTCAATGCTGTGGGCAGTGAATTTATATACTCAAATACAAACAAGTACACAAGTGATAGAAAATTAATATATACGTTTACAAAGTACAACAATTAGAAACAAAAAAAGGAAAAAGAAAGTGTCAACAGCAAAATAAAGTGCTTATTACATAAAAGACCAAATTAGAAAATATATCTCACCTCATAAAAGGAAAACAAAAATAACCAAAAAGAAACCAAACGGGCGCGAACTAAATTAAACATATAAATCTAAATAAAAACAAACACACTTACAACAAATTATACGGGCGCGAATTCAAACAAGAATCAAAACTAAAAAAAAATAAAGGAAAGTATGAAGGCGGAATAACCAGCTGGCATCCAACTAAGAGGAGGAACTGGACAACAAACTCACACTCACACTCACTTCTGTTTGTACAACCTAAAAACCCCTAAGGGAAATCAAAGTGAGTTGTATCGTTTCCATTTTTTGGTTTTATTTTTATGTATATATGTATGTATGTTTGCTAGTAACTACGGTTGCATACAAAACCGTTTAAGCAACATTTATTTAAACGGATATCAAATGCACCTGTATACGGTATAAATTAAAAAACCGATAGCAAAAAAAACAAAGAGCTCACCAAAAAGATAATATTATTGCAGTATTCAAGTATTTATTTGTAAATTTTCCGGTAATACTCCTTCTGCTTCTTAAAGCAGTAAGCTGGGTTGCTCAAAGGAAGCAATAGCCGCAATAAAAATTCTAAAACAAACATCAAAGAGAGATAGAGTATAAATATACATATATACATACATATATATTATATCACTGTTAATATACAGTAACACATACGTTAAATTATTTATATACATAGGTACATATACTTACATTTAAGTGCAGAGGTTAAATACCTGCACATTTCAGTTTCTCTCTTCTTTTGTTTATTCGTACCGCGAAAATAATAAAATTACAGACATACATACATATGGCAAATATGCGGCCTGCACTTATCTGTATGTAAAAACCTCTATACATATGTATATCCCACACAGAGGATATAATTGAACAATTAAAAATAAGAATAAAAACTATAAAAAAGTATTGCAATATTTCGCAAAAATAAACTTTTTATAACAATTTTTTCTTCTAAAGAAATACAGGTTTATATACTTAAACCATATACATTACATACATACGAGTATATTCATAGTCATAATAGGCAAACAAATTTTAATAAAATCCCTCTCTGCGTGAAAAAGAACAAGAGAAGTGCACATAACACTACAGCATAATTACAAGCACATAAAAACGCATATATACAAAAGGTATTGACCCATTCCGTCACATACGTACGAGGGCATACCAATAAATCCGGAAGATAATAAATACTCGCAATACATAAAAAAAAAATATATATTAATTATATATTATTATAAAATTATTATTATTAATAATAATAATAGTTATAATAATAATAATCATAAACG
>NW_026093994.1:0-5082 GCF_024586455.1 Bactrocera neohumeralis | reverse complement strand
AGAAAATCTGATTTCGCCCCAAAGTTACATTGGAATGAGAGTTTAATATTAACTGGAGGTTTAGAAACTGACAAGAAAAATCTGTAAGTTAAATGTGGCCCTTGAAGACTGTACATAAAAGACAAACTACAAAATTAATCAAACTCTATTCACGCAAGGTATCTTTGGCACAACGGTTGGTAAATTTAGCCTCAATGATGAATCATCCCCAAATGGGTTGAGGTTGATCGATTTCACCAGGGCCCGAGAAATGGTTATCTGTAGTACTAGATTCCAGTATTGGAAAATACATAAAAATTACCTGGTTCCTACGTAAAGCTGCAACGAAACCAATTCTACGAAACACTAACTAATAGAAGATTTCGAGATCGGAGCATATTCTGTAAAACCACCAGAGGTGGTCTAGTGACTGATGCCCAGAGCATACCAAAATTATGGAGGAAACACTTCTCCAGCCTGCTGAATTGTAAATGAGTAGCATAACAGCAGGAGATGGTAAACCCGATTCCTAATAGATAACGATGGATTCGACTATGATCCCGTAAACGGTGTCTACGCCAATAAAGAAGAAGAAGATTCATGTAACTCTATTAAAATATATTTTTGGATAATATTTCCAGTTTCTTGGAGGATGGAGTCATGTGTAAAGTTCACGCAAGTGAGGAAAGTTCTCTGATCGCCATTGCTTGGGAGTGGCCAGAAACGATTCTTTTACATAGGACTCAAGCAGCTCACGACTTCCGGTCTTTGACCAAGTATCCTCTGGGTAGCCTAAGAACATCCGTTTGAAGGCGAGCTAAATTGAGAAGGCGAAACATCCCCTACATAAGGTTGTGCGCTGGGTTTAGGACCCGCCACGTAAAAAACACCCCAATGAAAATTAACAATCAGCCTTTGCCTTTGCAGAGGAAGACCTCCTCCGTTGAAAGGACCAGAGTGGAGAAGGACCTGGCTTCGCTTGGAATATCCGATTGGCGCCACGTAGCGAAAAAAAGAAACGACTGGCGCGCTGTTATTAACTCGGCTCTACGCCAGTAAAGAAGAAGAAGAGATAATATTTTCGAACTTATTTCTGAAAGTTTAATGGTGTAAGTACGGTAGT
The DNA here is from genome assembly GCF_024586455.1 of Bactrocera neohumeralis. Classification (NCBI taxonomy): domain Eukaryota; kingdom Metazoa; phylum Arthropoda; class Insecta; order Diptera; family Tephritidae; genus Bactrocera; species Bactrocera neohumeralis. The sequence continues at coordinate 3,980 of NW_026093994.1, read as the reverse complement.
TATCCAAAAATTTTATTTAAAAGTTCGTTTGAAGTACCCTAAAATTGTTTCAGGGCTCTCTTTGTCTTTATTGTTACTTCTTCTTGTCGAAGAGCACTAAAAGAACTCTTTTGTAGGATTGCCTTACAGTAGCTGGATTGCTGAAATATATTATTTTCTGAAAGTTAGTAGTTTGTGATCTTTTACTAGAAAGCAGTTTCAGCCCGCGAGCTCATAAAAGTAACTAATGAATTTTTTTGAAGAACAATGCATAGGCAGTTAAGATTCTAGAAAACTTCAGAGTTCAACCGACAGGCATAAGTAAAAACTGGTTAATATCTCATTTCATTGGAAGGGTTCAAAACAAAGTTTTGGATGTGAAAACCTTGTTCTGATTCTTCTTCTGAAAAAGAATTGAACCCCAATGAAAAGAGCTGCCTTGTTCTTATAAATGTGGGTGATTTTTAGGGAGCAGTTTCCCAGTTCAAGCCAAAACCATGGAACGGTTTCGAGAGTAAATGTGGCTCTCATATGCATACTGAGCATCCACAGAGAGGCTGTATAAGCGTAGCTGCTTTTGCGGCTGTGAAGGAGAGTACCACAGAGGAAATAATGAGTTTGATATGCCCTATGAACAGAGGGAATTATTGGTTCATAACTATTAAAAAATGATACCACTAAAGAGCCATGGTTAAAGACGTTTCCGTGCCGAGTTGGAGAATGTTTTGTGGCGACCCGCGACCCTTGCTTCAACATGTGCTATATACATATTGGCAAACGACACAATTAATTTATTACATGAAATTTTGTGTGAGCGCAATATCTCCTAGACTAGTTTCGTGGGGTTTGGTGAAGTCGCTGTTTACGCAGACAAGTCCGAGACTATTGACGACTCGAAGAAAATATTAGACGAAGTATTGATGACCTACTGTCGCGATTAATTGCGTAGTTGAAAATTGTTAATGTTCCGAAGTAATTAGTCATCTAAAGAAACTACTGAGTCAACCAAAAAAGGTTTGAATATGAAATCTTGAAAAAGTTATAGAATTTATTAACTTAATTAGTTTAGTATTCGAAATTAGCAGAGAAACTTCGAGTAGCTGGATTGGGAAGTATGAAAAGAGAGATAATACCTCTCTGTCTCTCTTCTCTGAAGTCGGAAACCACCGTAGCAGTTATTGTGAAATTGCAGCTACACTCAAATAATCGCAAAAGAGTCCCGGTAATACAACAAAAACAACAAGAAAAATCTATTTTTATCCGGGCAGGCCCCACATTATGCATCTTTTCAGGTCAAAGCAAAAAAAAGTTTGCGCAAATGAAACGCGAGCAGCTACTTGGTGGTCTATGTGTATGTGTGTGCTGTGTGTGTGAAACTTGCCATTGCTTTCCCAAAATAAAATAGTTGGTGGCTAATGTGGTTATTTTTATCGCATACTTTGTGTGGAAATCGATGCCACACCGAATTTACGACAAAAACTCTGCGAATAACGGTATTAATGGAAGCGGAGCAGCACAAATTGAACTTGGAAGATTTACACACAGACAAATTTAGTTGAAAGAAAGTTAAGTGTTTTCCCACTTTGTAATAAATTATGTGGCAGTATTTTTTTGTTGTTGCTATTGTTGTTGCTCAACTGCTTAGCCATTGTTGGTAACTTTTAACTGATGGGTATATGGAGGCGACTGATTGAATTTTCCGGCATTGCGGAAGAGTATATTTGTATGAATCGGGGAAAGAATATATGCCATACACAGCTAAATGAAAAAAGCAATAACAACTAAAACCGGCAACAACAACAGCTATATTTATACCTGAACTTTCACAATAAAGACAAAAGTTCTGCGGAAGTTATTTGCTGATTCACGCCAAAGTCGATTATAGCGCAGACAACTTCCTTATACACCCATACACTCCCACACACACATACACACGTACACTCTCCAGCAGGCAGCTCATCAATTTGCACTAAATTTGGCTGAACATATGATTTGTGTCAGATGAAACAGGTGAGTGGCAGCTGCTGAGTTGGAAAGGGAAAGTTTTATTTTTCGGCGCCTTTTGTGTGACCTCCCTGGTACCCCTGCCGGCTTGCTGATGTGCGCGTTTGCCTGTGTAGCTCCGCTTGCGATCTTTTTTTGTTTTTGTTTGCGCAACATTGCTGATTTCCTTTTAATGTTGCTCTGGTTTTCAATAAAAAGCGCGTTTTTCTACATTCGCTCGTGTGTTTCCAGGCATCACAGCCATGGCTGAAGCTGTTGCGTTGGCGTCAGGCGGTTTCAGCAACCACATAAAGACTTTTGCTGTGCTGTAATCAAATTGAAAACTGTACGCACCGTTTATGCTTTGTTTACGAGATTTTAGCGAAGTTGCTTTAATTTGAAAATTTAATATTTAAAAAGTGTGTAATAATGAGAGCCAACGTAACCGGGAGAGTTCAGAGAAAGATTTCTCCCGATAAAATGAGCGTCAAACCGGCGTGACATGAAAAAACTTGTTAAGTGATTTGGAAAATGAAAATGAGCCTAATATGGTATGAATACGAGTAGCCACTTGGTTGTTTTTGGTGTTGTTGTAGCAATATTTTTTATGTAAACTGAAGATTCCGTTCTATTTCAATGACGCCAATATTTTGTGCCACAGCGGCAAAATACTACACCTTTCCGCCCGCTCTCGTCAAGCCAATATCAAAAGTTGCTTCACTCAAATCGTATACTTAATTCACAAATGAACCGAGGGCTTTAAAATATATACGCGCTTTTAAAAGTTAGGGCTAACCAAAAATAACCTGGATTAATTCCTAGCCATCAATGCCATCATTGTCTGGCCAGGAGTTTTTCAGTAGATCTGTAAAACTATTATTGAAACTGGTTTGAGGTTAGTTTCCCAGAAACTAAACCACAATTTTTTAGAATTATTCTCAAAAAATTTGCTCAAGTTTTCCTAGGAATTTCTGGTTTCTTTCCATATGAATTTTGGTCTTAATAATAAATGTTGGCTGCACGTGAGCAATTCCTGTGCTTTTTCTGATAAATCTTTAAAAGCTTTTGAATGTTGGCATGCATCTCTGGATTGTAATAGTTCAGTGTTCAAATCGTGCTTAATTCGTCGATCTCCATCTTTAGTAACTACGAGTATAAATAGCCAGAGAAAATGTTAAACTAATACTTCGATAATGAATATTTCTAAAAAACAATCTTTGAAAACCGGTTATTTTAAAGATTCGCATCAAATTGTTTTATACTCTCGCAACAAAGTTGCTAAGAGAAATAGTTTTGTTCACATAACGGGTTGTTTGTAAGTCTTAAAAAACTAAAATAGCTGTGATATAGAGTTATGTATACCAAAAGTGACTGCTACACGGCAGAGTTTTGAAAACTGATCTCTGTCTGTCCGTCCGGGGTCTGTTGTCCGTCCTGTCCGCAAGCTGTAACTTGAGTAAAAATTGAGATATCGCGATGAAACTTGGTACACGTATTTATTGGCTCCATAAGAAGGTTAAGTTTGAAGATGGGCAAAATCGGCCAACTGCCACGCCCACAAAATGGCGAAAACCGAAAACCTATAAAGTGTCATAACTAAGCCATATATAAAGATATTAAAGTGAAATCTGGCACCAAAGGATCAAAAATAGAGAGGGCATATTTGGACGTGGCGAGGCCCCGCCCCCTACTGAAGTACATATCTCGAAACCAACATAGCTATGTCAACCAAATAGAGTCAGTTTCCTTCAGGCACTTCTATATACTGTAACAGAAGAAATCGGATAATAACTCGCCCACCCCATAAAAAGGTTATGTTGAAAATCACTAAAAGTCGTTAACTGACCAACAAAAAAAAACGTCAGAAACACTCTAAATTTACGGCAGAAATGGCAGAAGGAAGCTGCACCCAGGCTTTTTTTAAAAATTGAAAATGGGCTTGGCGTCGCCCACTTATGACCGCCAAAACCATATCTCAGGGAAATACTCAACCGATTTCAAAGAAAATTGGAATAATA
>NW_026093993.1:0-5111 GCF_024586455.1 Bactrocera neohumeralis | reverse complement strand
GAACTTATATAAACTTTTTTAGTGGGTACAATGGCCTCAGTGAAACTACTATTAAAGATATTTCGAATAATTTGTTGAAAAAGAAACGAAATCCGCAGGTATTAATAAAGCTCATACTATTTGAGCTTAGGGCTCCCGAGCTGTAAAGAGAAAGCATACCTGAAGCGACCGTATTACTTAACACTTGAGACGCGAATTTAACTTTCATTTTTTTGAAAGGTATTGGGGTAAATATGAACATCGGTTAACTTATGCGCACACCGTTAACTCGAGTTCGAGTCCTGTTTATAAAAATTGTTTACATCTGACCAACATACGCGACTATTTTTATAATCAAATTTATTTTTCATATTATGTAAGCAGTTTCGACTACATGTTAATAAATGGGGGCTATCGTAAAAAAACGTATTTCCTCACCTTTAACGTTGAAAAAAGGCCGTGACATTGAAACACCAAAAAAATTGGCTAAATTTTGAAAATTGGTACCCTGGTCACAAACAAAATGGCAAGGAACTAGCCCTATACTTTCAAGTTGGGTAATGGCTTCAAGAATATATTTCTTGAGGACATCCTCTTTACATGAGCCTCTAATAAAAAAATAAGCTAACGGGTGGGACCAAGGTTCCCCACCTATACCTTGTACCATTATGATCATTGCAGTTGTGGCTATTCTAGATGTGCGATTTTCATCCCTATCAAATTTCCTATCATACTGCAAATGACAATTCAGTGACATTTCATCACAAGAAACTGATATGAACTTTTGTTCGAAAGAAAATCCCTTACTCCTAATTTTGTAAAGACTTTATGCTGCTTTGGGTACAACCTGGGAAACGAGGCCAATCTGCGACAAAATTATGTAACGTAATTGCCGAGGGAAAACTAAGGTGGTGCTTTAGGTAGCGGTAAGCGATTGGCGACAAAAAAAATACACCCAAAGCTAAAGTTTTAAAAAAACTATCATATCGCCGGCCGTGATTTTGGCGATTACTATTTAAAACTACCCTAATACAAGCACCTAACTGAGGAGGAACTTTGCTGCAAACTATCTCAAGAGGATCTGACACCTAAATGGTCTACTTCCTAACATTTACCACATCTTTCTAATTCAGTTGCCATTTGGACCAACTGAGCTTTTAAACTCCTATTCTCCTGTTCTTTTTCATCTAATTTTATTTTTAAAATCCTATTCTCTTCTCTCATTTTTTTTTTCTATCTGTCCTTGCTGTCAGACCCCTACCTGTTTGCGCGGCTTTCTCACTACTCTTTAGTAGTTCCTCCTCAAGAAGTGGCAGAGGCTCTAAAATATTTTCGCGGTCTTCCTTTTCTTAAAGCGGAAGCAGTTGCCTCGATGCATCGTTTGCATTTGAGGTAGATCCTTCCATTTGGGGGAAAAAATCTTCAACGCCCATTTGAATTGGATTTTCAAGAAAAGAATTTAGGGTGTTAAATTTTGGCTCAATAATTAAATTGATGTCCGGATTAGAAAAATGCCGCTCACACGCAAAAATGTGTTTAGGTGTTTTTTCATTCGAATCTTCAAAAACACCTAAACGTTTGAGCTAACATTTTCGCCTGTTAAAAGAAGCAAAATAGAAATACGAAATATTATATAATCACAAAATATATTATAATAATAATAGTAGTATAAGTGCATACTTAATAGATATTTAAAAGGCTTTTGATTTTTTTATAAATCATAAATATCAATAATATCGTTACTTTAAAATATCTACATAATTAATTCATGGCAATCAATAAATTATTCAACACGCTCTGCATCATACACCGACAGACTGCAAGGACATTTGTCTAATATTAAAATACACAACGTTCGGCGAGCGGACTCAGTTATTGAGGGCAGCTGCATTCATAACTGTGTCCGCCAAGACCGTGTGTATTTTAATATTTGTTCTGGGCTAATCGCTTGCGATCTGTGCGGATCTCCTGTTCAACATCACACTTAAAAATGCCGGAACTTCAATTTCATTATCCAAAATTAATATTTTAATTGCACAATCGAAACATGAAGTGAAATAACAAAGCTTACGGACAAGCAAATCAAAAACGGTGTGACAAAAAAAAAAAAAAAAAAAAAACCGTTGGAACCTGAAAAAACAGCGGTGTGGAAAAAGAAAAAAAAACGGTGAAAAATTGTAAAAAATGGAAAGAACCGTTGGTGACAAAACCCGACCCGAAAACCGGTGGTGACAAAATCTAAAGAAAAAAAAGAATATATATATTTATACTACATATACGTATATATACATATGTACCATACAATTTCATATACATACATACATATGTAACATAATAAGTGAACAAAAAAAAAAAAACAAAAAAAGTTACAAAAATAAAAGTGAGGTGACCGCAAGTGCAACAATAATTGTTAACGGTATACACATATTTATATGGGTACAGTGCCAGTGGAGTGACCAAAACCAAAACAAAAGGTTTACATCAGAAGAGAGTGAAGTGATTATGCAATATAGGCATAACTAGCATAATTAGTGCTGTGAAGTGTGGAGACATATAACCCACAGACAAAAGGAAAAAAAACAAATTGGAAAATAAAAGGAACAAGGAAAATGCAACAACACCGGCAGCAGAAGAACTGGGGAAAAGGAAAGCAAGGAACAGGCACAGTCGCAAGCGCAGACACAAGCACAGGCACCCACCACTTCAAACATATATAATCATACAATTATCCCCAAAAGTACCCTGGCGGAAAAATCAGAATGAGTGTATCGTCTCCACTCTTTCAATATTTACTTTCTATACATATATGTATGGTATAACATCACAAAATTAAATTTGCAATTCTGACCAAAATCCCGTCTAAAAGAAAACCGTTACCAAACTGTTTTCGGCATTCGGTTTATTTTCCGGTAAAAACTGAAAAACCGCTAACAAAGTAGTTCGGTACTGATATAGTTATTGATTGCCGGTAAATGCCATCGCTGTGTTATAACACAAACCTATCCCAAAACTACAATACCCTTATGCTTAATCAAGCAAAGCAGGATTGCTTAAAATAAGCTGCGGCAATCAAGAAAACTTACCCGAAAAATTCTACAGCTGGATTTATCTAGCCATAATAAATATTATAAAAAACTGCTTATTTTGGGGCGCTCTCACTGGAATAAGTTGGGCATCCCATTCTCTGCTATAAACTTTAGCCTGAAGATACCCATGAGATCTAAAACACCAGATATTAACAGGTAATATGGTTGTAAGCGTGGTGGTAAATATATAGAATGTTTCTGCTTCCGTTGATATTTTACCCACTGGCTTAATGTATACATGTGATCATACATCTTTGTTATGCCTATTCAGCAGTGTCATATAAAAAGTATATATCTGTCTTGCTCTAATATCCCAATCGATTTATTGATGCAGGGGTTGCATTTTCTTTTTAAATAGTTGATGCTGGTTTGCATTTTAAATAGTTGATGCAGGTTGCATTTTTTGATTCCTTTAATTTTTAAAATTTCGTAAAATTTCAAACTAAACTTTTTTAATTTCTGCAATCTCTTATTTTATTTTATTTTTATATGTTTGTAAAAATGTATTACAATTTATATAAATAAAATATATTTAATTGGAAAATATTTAATATCTGAAAAAGTTTAAATACCATACATCAAATTTTTAAAACCTGAAAATATAAAAGAGTGAAAAATATTTATAAATAAAATAAAGGTTATTAAAAAACGAAAATAAAGAGAGGAAAAATATTATAAAAGACAAATACCTGAAAATAAAATAAAGATTCTTAATACCTGAAAATAAATAATAATTACATTGAAGAAAGATTAAGTGTATAAAATGATAATAATATCTGAAAAAAGATTAATATTATCTGAAAGAATAAAATATATTAAATACAAATAGAATTTACTCTGAAAGCCAATATTAATTAAATAAAAATAGTGATAAAATCTGAAAAGAAAGAGTAATTAAATAAAAATCATAATAATATCTGAAATAAAAGAATAATATTATCTGATTATTTAAAATATAAGCAAACATTTGTTTTCACATATTAAACGCATAAAATATGTACATACATATGTACTATTTTTATGTATTATGTTGAACTGCGTAACCCACTTCAAATACACACTTTTTCTCACATACTTACTTAACACCCTAAATTTGCTGCTTCTGGATGACATTACAGCTGTTAATTCCAATGCTATAAAACAAAATGAATAATTATTTGCAAATTATTTAAAAAGATCACATAAAAGTCATTCACTTACCTTCTTGTTGTACGAGCCTCCTTTACGATGGTACGGTCACGAATGACATGCGTCTTTCAATCGTTTTTTGACACTTTTTGGGATTTTTCTTTATCAACATTGACAATAATGTTTTCTCCTGCACTCATTCAAATAAATCAAGAGATGAAAAAACTTTTTTCATCCCATTTGCAAACAAAAAAATAACCCGAAAATGTAAAGTTGGCGTTATGTATAGAGAAAAATGTGTAGTTGCATTGGAATATTTGTCTCAAGCGGGTAGCCGTGGTTCGCAGGGTATATTTAAACATATTCACATCAATACTTTTCAAATACATATATATACATACATATACATATCTCAAATTCAAAGATTATTAAATTCTCTTTTCGCGGCTTATTAACAGTGCGAACATATGTATATACATCCACATGTATATGCGTCGCGAATATTAAAACATAAATACATATACATACATACATAAAAACGAGTGAGCGTGAGAAAATTACCTGCGGTCGGTTAATTCTCTTTTCGTGGTTTCTTCGTACGAACATATATACATATTTACATACATGCGTATATATATATGCACATACGGACGCATATAAATATCATATATACAATATATACTGAAAAGTATACCCGATCGACATCGGGTACAAATTCTATAACAAAAAGATTTTTTTTTCATAACAACTTTCTTTTCATAAATAAATATTTGTACAAAAGTGTATTGTCTCATATGTAGATACGCTCATTGCTTCAAAGTCCACATTGGCATATATTCCGCGATACCCCTTGATTTTCGTCCAACAAAACCAAGCAGGATTGCGTATAAAATATATTCAAAGTCCACATTGGTATAT
>NW_026093992.1:0-5170 GCF_024586455.1 Bactrocera neohumeralis | reverse complement strand
TTTAAAGAAACTCAATATCGATTGCTAAGTGTGTATATACAAGAATATCGACTTTGTACCCAAATATAAGATAGTGGAATTCTTCCAAATGCACTGCCGTTATAACTTTATATCCACTTCAGTAAGATGAAGAAGGTTAATTAACTTAAATAAGTGAAGTAAATGATTTAGAGAAACTCTATATCAATTGCTAAGTGTGTATATACAAGAATATCGGCTTTGTACCTAAATATAAGATTGTGGAATTCTTCCAAATGCACTGCCGTTATGGCTTTATATCCACTTCAGTAAGATGAAGAAGGTTAATTAACTTAAATAAGTGAAGTAAATGATTTAGAGAAACTCAATATCAATTGCTAAGTGTGTATATACAAGAATATCGACTTTATACCTAAATATAAGATTGTGGAATTCTTCCAAATGCACTGCCGTTATAACTTTATATCCACTTCAGTAAGATGAAGAAAGTTAATTAACTTAAATAGGTGAAGTAAATGATTTAAAGAAACTCAATATCGATTGCTAAGTGTGTATATACAAGAATATCGACTTTGTACCCAAATATAAGATTGTGGAATTCTTCCAAATGCACTGCCGTTATAACTTTATATCCACTTCAGTAAGATGAAGAAGGTTAATTAACTTAAATAAGTGAAGTAAATGATTTGAAGAAACTCAATATCGATTGCTAAGTGTGTATATACAAGAATATCGACTTTGTACCCAAACATAAGATTGTGGAATTCTTCCAAATGCACTGCCGTTTTGGTTTTATATCCACTTCAGTAAGATGAAGAAAGTTAATTAACTTAAATAGGTGAAGTAAATGATTTAAAGAAACTCAATATCGATTGCTAAGTGTGTATATACAAGAATATCGACTTTATACCTAAATATAAGATTGTGGAATTCTTCCAAATGCACTGCCGTTATAACTTTATATCCACTTCAGTAAGATGAAGAAGGTTAATTAACTTAAATAAGTGAAGTAAATGATTTAGAGAAACTCAATATCAATTGCTAAGTGTGTATATACAAGAATATCGACTTTGTACCCAAATATAAGATTGTGGAATTCTTCCAAATGCACTGCCGTTATAACTTTATATCCACTTCAGTAAGATGAAGAAGGTTAATTAACTTAAATAAGTGAAGTAAATGATTTGAAGAAACTCAATATCGATTGCTAAATGTGTATATACAAGAATATCGACTTTGTACCCAAATATAAGATAGTGGAATTCTTCCAAATGCACTGCCATTATAACTTTATATCCACTTCAGTAAGATGAAGAAGGTTAATTAACTTAAATAAGTGAAGTAAATGATTTAAAGAAACTCAATATCGATTGCTAAGTGTGTATATACAAGAATATCGACTTTATACCCAAATATAAGATTGTGGAATTCTTCCAAATGCACTGCCGTTATGGCTTTATATCCACTTCAGTAAGCTAAAGAAGGTTCATTAACTTAAATAAGTGAAGTAAATGATTTGAAGAAACTCAATATCGATTCCTAAATGTGTATATACAAGAATATCGACTTTATACCCAAATATAAGATTGTGGACTTCTTCCAAATGCACTGCCGTTATGGCTTTATGTCAACTTCAGTAAGATGAAGAAGGTTAATTAACTTAAATAAGTGAAGTAAATGATTTTTCCAAAACTCAATATCATTTAAGTGTGTATATACAAGAATATCGACTTTAACACCTAAATTATAAAATCTGTGTTATGGCTTTAATTCTTAAAAACTGACAGGCTCAAGCAAGTTATTGGCTTTATGGTGATCCTTCCTTAGTACGCTGGCATATCTAAATTAAATAAGTGAAGTAAATGATTTGATCGAGAAATGTACAATATCATTAGCCAGAGGGTTTGGGTGAAACTCTATCAATTGGATATATATAATTTAATATCGACTTTACTACCTTAAATATAAGATTGTGGAATTCTTCCAAATGCACTGCCGTTATACGCATTTATATCCACTTCAGTAAGATGAAGAAGGTTAATTAACTTAAATAAGTAAAGGAAATGATTTGAAGAAACTCAATATCGATTGCTAAATTTGTGTATACAAGAATATCGGTTTTATACCTAAATATAAGAAGGTGGAATTCTTCCAAATGCACTTTATAACTTTATATCCACTTCAGTAAGATGAAGAAGGTTAATTAACTTAAATAAGTAAGTAAATGATTTAGAGAAACTCAATATCAATTGCTAAGTGTGTATATACAAGAATATCGACTTTGTACCCAAATATAAGATTGTGGAATTCTTCCAAATGCACTGCCGTAATAAATTTATATCCACTTCAGTAAGATGAAGAAGGTTAATTAACTTAAATAAGTGAAGAAGATGATTTGACGAAACTCAATATCAATTGCTAAGTGTGTATATACAAGAATATCGACTTTGTACCCAAATATAAGATTGTGGAATTCTTCCAAATGCACTGCCGTTATAACTTTTTATCCACTTCAGTAAGATGAAGAAGGTTAATTAACTTAAATAAGTGAAGTAAATGATTTAGAGAAACTCAATATCGATTGCTTAAAGTGTATATACAAGAATATCGACTTTATACCTAAATATAAGATTGTGGAATTCTTCCAAATGCACTGGCTTTATATCCACTTCAGTAAGATGAAAAAGGCTAACCAACTTAAATAAGTGAATAAATGATTTAGAAGAAACTCAATATCAATTGCCTGAGCTACATCTAAAAATATTGCTGAATATCGCTCAAATTTCCTTATCTCGTTAAAATGCACTGCCGTTATAACTTTATATCCACTTCAGTAAGATGAAGAAGGTTAATTAACTTAAATAAGTGAAGTAAATGATTTAGAAGAAACTCAATATCGATTGCTAAGTGTGTATATACAAGAATATCGACTTTATACTAAATATAAGATTGTGAATTCTTTCCAAATGCACTGCCGTTATAACTTTATATCCACTTCAGTAAGATGAAGAAGGTTAATTAACTTAAATAAGTGAAGTAAATGATTTAGAGAAACTCAATATCAATTGCTAAGTGTGTATATACAAGAATATCGACTTTATACCGAAATATAAGATTGTGGAATTCTTCCAAATGCACTGCCGTTATGGCTTTATATCCACTTCAGTAAGATGAAGTATGTTAACTAACTTAAATAAGTGAAGTAAATGATTGGAAGCAACTCGATTTCGATTGCTAGCTCTCTATATACGAGAAAATCGGTATTATACCTAAATATAAGATTGTGGAATTTTTCCAAATGCACTGCCGTTTTAACTTTATATCCACTTCAGTAAGATGAAGAGGGTTAGTTAACTTAAATAAGTGAAGTAAATGATTTGAAGAAACTCAATATCGATTGCTAAATGTGTATATACAAGAATATCGACTTTGTACCCAAATATAAGATTGTTGAATTCTTCCAAATGCACTGCCGTTATAACTTTATATCCACTTCAGTAAGATGAAGAAGGTTAATTAACTTAAATAAGTGAAGTAAATGATTTAGAGAAACTCAATATCAATTGCTAAGTGTGTATATACAACAATATCGACTTTATACCAAATATAAGATTGTGGAATTCTTCCAAATGCACTGCCGTTATAACTTTATATCCACTTCAGTAAGATGAAGAAGGTTAATTAACTTAAATAGGTAAAGTAAATGATTTAAGAAACTCAATATCGATTGCTTAAAATGTATATACAAGAATATCGACTTTGTACCCAAATATAAGATTGTGGAATTCTTCCAAATGCACTGCCGTTATAACTTTATATCCACTTCAGTAAGATGAAGAAGGTTAATTAACTTAAATAAGTGAAGTAAATGATTTGAAGAAACTCAATATCGATTGCTAAGTGTGTATATACAAGAATATCGACTTTGTACCCAAATATAAGATTGTGGAATTCTTCCAAATGCACTGCCGTTTTGGTTTTATATCCACTTCAGTAAGATGAAGAAGGTTAATTAACTTAAATAAGTGAAGTAAATGATTTAAAGAAACTCAATATCGATTGCTAAGTGTGTATATGCAAGAATATCGACTTTATACCCAAATATAAGATTGTGGAATTCTTCCAAATGCACTGCCGTTATAACTTTATATCCACTTCAGTAAGCTAAAGAAGGTTCATTAACTTAAATAAGTGAAGTAAATGAGTTGAAGAAACTCAATATCGATTGCTAAATGTGTATATACAAGAATATCGACTTTATACCTAAATATAAGATTGTGGAATTCTTCCAAATGCACTGCCGTTATAACTTTATATCCACTTCAGTAAGATGAAGAAGGTTAACTAACTTAAATAAGTGAAGTAAATGATTTAAAGAAACTCAATATCGATTGCTAAGTGTGTATATACAAGAATATCGACTTTGTACCCAAATATAAGATTGTGGAATTCTTCCAAATGCACTGCCGTTATAACTTTATATCCACTTCAGTAAGATGAAGAAGGTTCATTAACTTAAATAAGTGAAGTAAATGATTTGAAGAAACTCAATATCGATTGCTAAATGTGTATATACAAGAATATCGACTTTATTCCTTTATATAAGATTGTGGAATTCTTCCAAATGCACTGCCGTTATAACTTTATATCCACTTCAGTAAGATGAAGAAGGTTAACTAACTTAAATAAGGGTGAAGTAAATGATTTGAAGAAACTCAATATCGATTGCTAAGTGTGTATATACAAGAATATCGACTTTGTACCTAAATATAAGATTGTGGAATTCTTCCAAATGCACTGCCGTTATAACTTTATATCCACTTCAGTAAGATGAAGAAGGTTAATTAACTTAAATAAGTGAAGTAAATGATTTAAAGAAACTCAATATCAATTGCTAAGTGTGTATATACAAGAATATCGACTTTGTACCCAAATATAAGATTGTGGAATTCTTCCAAATGCACTGCCGTTATAACTTTATATCCACTTCAGTAAGATGAAGAAGGTTAACTAACTTAAATAAGTGAAGTAAATGATTTAGAGAAACTCAATATCGATTGCTAAGTGTGTATATACAAGAATATCGACTTTATACCTAAATATAAGATTGTGGAATTCTTCCAAATGCACTGCCGTTATAACTTTATATCCACTTCAGTAAGATGAAGAAGGTTAACTAACTTAAATAAGT
>NW_026093991.1:0-4066 GCF_024586455.1 Bactrocera neohumeralis | reverse complement strand
TGGAAAACGACAATCTTATTCGTAAAAAGTCGACTTTATAAAACATTTACAGTCGATATTATTTTAAATCTTTAAATTTTAAACTTTTTTGTTAATTTACCTTCTTCATTTATGAATTTAATAAACCATAACCCCAGTAGTTAAAATTTCGACAATCTTATGTTCAAGCATAAAGTAGATTTTCTTGTATAAACACATTTAGCACTCGATACTGAGTTGCTTTAAATCATTAATTTAACATATTTAAGTTAATTAACCTTCTTCATCTTCTTGAAGTTGACATAAAGCCATAACGCCAGTGCAGTTGGAAGAATTCGACAATCTTATGTTCAAGCATAAAGTCGATTTTCTTGTATGCACACGTTTAGCAATCGATATTGAGTTGCTTCAAATCATTAATTTGACATATTTAAGTTAATTAACCTTCTTCATCTTACTGAAGTTGACATAAAGTCATAACGGCAGTGCATTTGGGAGAATTCGACAATCTTATATTCAGGTATAAAGTCGATTTCCTTGTATATACACACTTAGCAGTCGAAATTGAATTGCCTTAAGTCATTATTTTAACATTTTTAAGTTAATTAACCTTCTTTATCTTAACGAGGTTGACATAAAGCCATAACGGCACATTAAGCAGTCGATATTGAGTTGCTTTAAATCATTAATTTAACATATTTAAGTTAATTTACCTTCTTCATCTTCTTGAAGTTGACATAAAGCCATAACGCCAGTGCATTTGGAAGAATTCGACAATCTTATATTCAGGTATAAAGTCGATTTTCTTGTATATACACATTTAGCAGTCGATATTGAATTGCCTTAAATCATTAATTTAACATATTTAAGTTAATTTACCTTCTTCATCTTATTGAAGTTGACATAAAGCCATAACGCCAGTGCATTTGGAAGAATTCGACAATCTTATATTCAGGTATAAAGTCGATTTTCTTGTATATACACATTAAGCAGTCGATACTGAGTTGCTTTAAATCATTAATTTAACATATTTAAGTTAATTAACCTTCTTCATCTTCTTGAAGTTGACATAAAGCCATAACGCCAGTGCAGTTGGAAGAATTCGACAATCTTATATTCAGGTATAAAGTCGATTTTCTTGTATATACACATTAAGCAGTCGATATTGAATTGCTTTAAATCATTAATTTAACATCTTTAAGTTAATTACCTTCTTCATCTTACTGAAGTTGACATAAATCCATAACGGCAGTGCATTTGGAAGAATTCGACAATCTTATATTCAGGTATAAAGTCGATTTTCTTGTATATACACATTTAGCAGTCGATATTGAGTTGCTTTAAATCATTAATTTAACATATTTAAGTTAATTAACCTTCTTCATCTTACTTGAAGTTGACATAAAGCCATAACGGCAGTGCATTTGGAAGAATTCGACAATCTTATATTCAGGTATAAAGTCGATTTTCTTGTATATACACATTTAGCAGTCGATATTGAGTTGCTTTAAATCATTAATTTAACATATTTAAGTTAATTTACCTTCTTCATCTTACTGAAGTTGACATAAAGCCATAACGGCAGTGCATTTGGAAGAATTCGACAATCTTATATTCAGGTATAAAGTCGATTTTCTTGTATATACACATTAAGCAGTCGATATTGAGGTGCTTTAAATCATTAATTTAACATATTTAAGTTAATTTACCTTCTTCATCTTATTGAAGTTGACATAAATCCATAACGGCAGTGTATGCGGAAGAATTCGACAATCTTATATTCAAGTATAAAGTCGATTTTCTTGTATAAACACATTTAGCAGTCGATACTGAGTTGCTTTAAATCATTAATTTAACATATTTAAGTTAATTAACCTTCTTCATCTTCTTGAAGTTGACATAAAGCCATAACGCCAGTGCATTTGGAAGAATTCGACAATCTTATATTTAGGTATAAAGTCGATTTTCTTGTATATACACATTAAGCAGTCGATATTGAATTGCCTTAAATCATTAATTTAACATCTTTAAGTTAATTTACCTTCTTCATCTTACTGAAGTTGACATAAAGCCATAACGGCAGTGCATTTGGAAGAATTCGATAAACTCATATTCAGGTAAAAAGTCGATTTTCTTGTATATACACATTAAGCAGTCGATATTGAATTGCTTTAAATCATTAATTTAACATCTTTAAGTTAATTAACCTTCTTCATCTTATTGAAGTTGACATAAAGCCATAACGGCAGTGCATTTGGAAGAATTCGACAATCTTATATTCAGGTATAAAGTCCATTTTCTTGTATATACACATTAAGCAGTCGATATTGAGTTGCTTTAAATCATTAATTTAACATCTTTAAGTTAATTTACCTTCTTCATCTTACTGAAGTTGACATAAAGCCATAACGGCAGTGCATTTGGAAGAATTCGACAATCTTATATTCAGGTATAAAGTCGATTTTCTTGTATATACACATTTAGCAGTCGATATTGAGTTGCTTTAAATCATTAATTTAACATATTTAAGTTAATTTACCTTCTTCATCTTACTGAAGTTGACATAAAGCCATAACGGCAGTGCATTTGGAAGAATTCGACAATCTTATATTCAGGTATAAAGTCGATTTTCTTGTATATACACATTTAGCAGTCGATATTGAGTTGCTTTAAATCATTAATTTAACATCTTTAAGTTAATTGACCTTCTTCATCTTATTGAAGTTGACATAAGCCATAACGGCAGTGCATTTGGAAGAATTCGACAATCTTATATTCAGGTATAAAGTCGATTTTCTTGTATATACACATTTAGCAGTCGATATTGAGTTGCTTTAAATCATTAATTTAACATCTTTAAGTTAATTTACCTTCTTCATCTTACTGAAGTTGACATAAAGCCATAACGGCAGTGCATTTGGAAGAATTCGACAATCTTATATTCAAGTATAAAGTCGATTTTCTTGTATATACACATTTTGCATACGATACTGAATTGCATTAAATCATTAATTTAACATATTTAAGTTAATTAACATTCTTCATCTTACTGAAGTTGACATAAAGCCATAACAGTGCATTTGGAAGAATTCCACAATCTTATATTAATGTATAAAGTCGATTTTCTTGTATATACACATTTAGCAGTCGATATTGAGTTGCTTTAAATCATTAATTTAACATCTTTAAGTTAGTTTACCTTCTTCATCTTATTGAAGTTGACATAAAGCCATAACGGCAGTGCATTTGGAAGAATTCGACAATCTTATATTCAGGAATAAAGTCCATTTTCTTGTATATACACATTAAGCAGTCGATATTGAGTTGCTTTAAATCATTAATTTAACATATTTAAGTTAATTTACCTTCTTCATCTTACTGAAGTTGACATAAAGCCATAACGGCAGTGTATTTGGAAGAATTCGACAATCTTATGTTCAAGTAAAAAGTCGATTTTCTTGTAAAACACATCGACAATCTTTAATCATATTCAGGTATTTAAGTCAATTTCTTGTATACTGACATAAAGCATTAAGCAGTCGATATTGAGTTGCTTTAAATCATTAATTTAACATATTTAAGTTAATTTACCTCCTTTTTCTTACTGAAGTTGACATAAAGCCATAACGGCAGTGCATTTGGAAGAACTCGATAATCTTATATTCAGGTAAAAAGTCGATTTTCTTGTATATACACACTTAGCAGTCGCTATGGAATTGCCTTAAATCATTAATTTAACATATCTAAGTTAATTTACGTTCTTCATCTTACTGAAGTTGACATAAAGCCATAACGGCAGTGCATTTGGAAGAATTCGACAATCTTATTCAGGTAAAAAGTCGATTTTCTTGTATATACACATTTAGCAGTCGATATTGAATTGCCTTAAATCATTAATTTAACATCTTTAAGTTAATTAACCTTCTTCATCTTACTGAAGTTGACAAAAATTCATAACGGCAGTGCATTTGGAAGAATTCGACAATCTTATGTTCAAGTAAAACGTCGATTTTCTTGTATAAACACATTTAGCAGTCGATATTGAGTTGCTCTTAATCATAAATTTAACATATTTAAGTAAATTTAC
>NW_026093990.1:0-5245 GCF_024586455.1 Bactrocera neohumeralis | reverse complement strand
AGCTCTAATTTTTTAACGTGGAGTTAGTTGGGTTTCCCCAAAAAATTGGGAAAAAAATTATTTTATTTCTATTTGGTAGCAAAAATTTGGGCCCTTGATGAGGAGTTTCGAGCAATTTCGCAGCAAACTCAACCATAAAGGATTGGGTGTTGTTTTAATCTTTGGTGAAATGAGCACTAAAAGGTGAATGCAAAACGCACAAAAGAGATGGTTAACAAAAAAACCCTCAAAGAAGTACACAAAGAGGGGATGACCGAAAAGGGAATTTTTCAGCATAGAATTACTAATAATAAAAATATTTGAGTATGAAAAGTTTCCGGCAGAGTATGTCCCGCCCCAGCTCATTTTTTGACCCAAAATAACGATGATTCGGAACAGGGTTTGGAGCTGTTATGTGTAAAAAAACTGATTTTTCGCGAGGATGTTACAAAAGAAAAAATAGCCCCTTTTAACCGGAATTTCAACCGAAAAAGTCACCCCGGGTGAACCCCCGTCCAAAGGGGTAAAATGCAACAGTCGACTGGCGAAAGGTTTAAATTTTAAACCCCATCTTAAAAAGAAAGACCATCAACAGGACATAGGTTTTTGGGATCCGTTTGAAAGAGAAATCGACAAAAAACCGGCCGAAATTTAAAAGAAAAAAATATGAAAATTTAACGGAAAAACAAAGACAATGCACTTTTCACAAGTCAATGAAAAGATGCAAAATCCATGAATTGAGCTTGAATTACCCGTTTTCAGAATATTGTCCGGGTCTTTTGGCCCCCGGGAACTGTTTTTTGCCCAGATCTTTTAAAAAAATGCTTCCTTTAATAATTTGTTTGTCGAATCAAGAGGAGTTGGGCCAAACCAAATTTTTTGGGGCCGGGGGGGGAAACCCTACTTTCCAAAAAAATTGGGGGGTCTTAAAAAAAGGGGGGAAAAAAACCTTTGAAGGGGAAAAATGTTGTTAAAAAAAATTTTTTTAAAAATGCTTTTCCTGACCTGTTAGGATATTTTATCCTTCTGGGATTACTACCCCAAAAAATTAAATTTTAGGGTTAATTAAAAAATTGGGGAAACCCCTTTCAACTAAGGTTTAAACTTCCCAAATTGCAAAAATTTGGGCAATTTTAAAAAAAAAATGTGACAAAAAATTGGAAAAAAGTGCTTTTATATAAATTATTTACCAAAAAATGGTTTTAAAATAAAACCCCCGGTTGGGAATTTTTTTGGTTTCAGATTTCTTCGGGCATAAATTCTAAGAAATTTTTAAATTTTGGGAACCCTTTTTTTTTTATGCTAATCGAATTAGGTATATCCAAGTATCCTTTAGAATAATTTGTCCAAACCCCTTTACTTTAACCTTTAAACCGAGCATGACTTAAACATTTTTTTAAGGTTTTTTTTTTTTTGTAGGGGGGAGGTAAAAAAAAAACATTTTTTTGAAAGATATAAAATTTTATTTGTAAGTAGGGAAAAAAAATTTGGTTGCAAAAATATGGGGGTTTAATCTCACTTATGTTTTTTTGAGTTGAGATTTTTCATGGTGTGATATTTCCCCCAAAAATTTTTTTTTAATATACATGGGTAGATATTACATTTTCCCAAAAAAATTTATGTGGGCAGGGGTGAAGAGCCCCCGGGATGACGACTTTTTTGAGGGGGGTTTTGTCTACAAATTTTTTGGCAGATGCCCAAAACATTGTCCAGTCGGGGTTTCCCGGCTTGGTTGGGAAACTGGGGCTTTTTTCGCGGACCCCCATCGACATTTTTAAATTGTCATCTGTAGCTTTTCAAACGGGATTTTTTAAGGGGAAATTGATGCGGGGAACGAGAAGGGGTTTCCCCAGGGCCCCAACTTTTCCCGGGCCCGCATAATCATCATCGTTTTGGCCGAAAGTTAAAAGGGAGAGTTCCCCCTTGTCCTTGCGTTGATGTTTTCTTCGAACAGCAACCCCTTACAAATCCAAAAAGACGGCAATTAGGGGGGCAAAATAAAAAGGGTTTAAACCCGTCCATTTTTTTGGTTTCCCATAAGGGTATTTGGCAATTTTGGTTTGTCGATGTAATCCCCCCCTTACGGGGGGTTGTAATTTCTAAATAACTCCAAGGATTCACGTAAATTTTTTCGCTTTTTTTTTTACACCAACTTTTACAGGACCCCCCGGAGTTCCAGAGCGACAGCATTGTTACAGGTTTTGAACCACCATTTGACAAAATTTTCCCTGTTCGTCACCCTTTTTACTTTTTTTCACCCCCAATGTCCCCTTTGAAAGAACCTTATCACCCTTTTCAGTTTTTTTTACGGGCCCAAAATGGGGGAATTTTCATCAAAAGCCCCAGCCGGGAAAAATGCCATTTTTTTTTGTAGCAAAGCCTGGGCCCGTTTTAGATTTGGAAAAAACCCCCGTTCAGGGAAGAAAAAGTTTTCAAGGGGACAAAGTTTTTCTACCATGCCTGCTCCTAGTCCAAGATTTTACAACCCTTTTTGGGGGGGAGTTTTTTTGCCAACAAAAATCTAAAAAAATCCAACACCAGCCCATCTCGGGCACCCAGTACAAAGTTTTTAAGACCAAGAGGATTTGGTTTAGAAGGAAACAAAAGGGAAATTACATCGTCCTGAAAATGGAATCTTTTGTTCGTTATGGAAATGTTTTGCCCGTGACAACTTAGGGGCCCCCTTTTTCAAAAGGGGCCCCCATTAGGGGTCTTATTTTCCATAGTTTGTCATCGATTTTTTATTTATATCTACAAAGGTAGAATTTTTGGGAAACTCAAAAAAACTGTCCCGGTTTATTGTATCCGCAAAAAGGGGACACATAACTCTCATTCCGAGTTTAAAAACCCTTTAGGATATTTGAGGTTTCCCATCATCAATGTACGCCTGCAATTTTAATCATTTCAATAGCGTTTTGTTTCCCAAAGATTTTAAAACCCCCTTTTGTGCCGAATATAGTTGCTCGGTTTTGCTACTTTAAACCCCAGAATTTTAGGGCCCCGATACCCAAAAAAACAGGCCAAAATATTCATGTCTGGGAAAATCTTCCGGGTGGCACATCCTCTGGGAAAAGTCTGGCCCACGAGGGGTCATTTTAGAGTGCGCCAAAACGCCGGGAAAGCAGTGTATTCTGGGTTCCCTTTTCCCCGAATTCGCCCTGTTTTGTACCAGTTCCACACCTGCATCTTCTTTCGCCATCCATTTAAAGAATCTGCAATTTTTTCGCCACCCTTTCCTGGGGTATTTTGTACCTTCTCGCGGTCCGTTTCCCCTGAAATTGAAGGTTGGGGGGCTGTCATCCCATTCCAGAAAGTCCAATTATTCACAAAACGCCTCAACCCCCGGTCGTCCATGTTTAAACCGAAAATCGGTTTCCCTTACACAAAACTAATGTTTAGTCCCTAAAGGGTACATATGTAGCACCAAGAAAAAAAAGAAAAATTACGGGTGGGGAAATTTAAAAAAATGTAAAAACCCACCTTTTTACACGATAATCCAACATTTAACTGTAGTATCCAATTTAATTACCAAAAAAAAGGGGAAAAATTGATTTTATTGATTTTCAAAAAAATTTCCGAGTAGGGGGTCTTTTTCACAAATTCTCAACTGTCATATTCAAATTAGATAAATACATTTAATGTTTAAAACCTAGTGATTAAAATGGAAAGTTTGGGTAGTTTTGAAGAATTTTAGGGACAAACCTTTACCATAAGATGCCACTAAGATGATTAAGCCCCGTGAAATTTAAAGGGCACATATGTGTACCCAGGGGCTGGGAAAAGGTTAAAAGTAGTTTTCACAAAGGTTCCTAAAAAGGGCCTTAGGTAAATTTTTTTAGATGGGTAAGGGTTTACCCTCTTCACCCAACAGAGGATCATCTACTTTTTTCGAATAGTACCCCAGTCTTATATGTATTCATGAGTTTTCCCTTTTAAATTTTCAACATATCCCATATTTATCTGGAGAAAGGATCTTGGGAAATGAAATACGGGGCCTTTTAGTATCTTTCCCTTTTTTTTGGTATTATAATGATTTTCATCTATTCTCCAACAGATCAATATTTGTATGGCTTATATTAAAAAAATTAAAAAAGAAAAAGTTTAAAACAATGTAAAAAAACTTTTGTAATCGTCCAAAGATATTTTTTATTATAGTAATGGCCAAAAAATATATCACTTTAACTATATCACAAAAAAAAAATTTTTGGAATTCAGAATTTTGGGGAAGGAATACCCCCCAGGCAAAAACTCAAAGCTTAATTTCCCTAGATAAGAACAAAGTTGATGATATTTTATTCTTATCACAAAGCTTCCACTTCACAATTTTTAAAAAAAGATGATTTTTTGGAAACCCAAAAGGGACAATTCACATATTCCCCCTTTCTTTTTAAATTTTTTCGTTTGATAAGAAAAAAAATCGGGAAAAAAAGTGCTCCAAAACCCTATGCTTACAAAAAATTTCAATGGTTTTGAAACACCCTCCGGAATTTAAAATATAATTTTAAAAAAAATTTTAAACCAGATTAACCCAAAAAAACAATATTCAATTAGAATTAATTAAACTTATAACAAGCCCTTTTGGGAAAGTCCAACAAATTTTGATTTTTTTGAGGCCATCCGTTAGATTTTGGGCAGTTTTTGACGTCATACTCATGAACCCAAGTTTGGTCATAATTTATTGGGGATTTATAATGTAAGGCCTTTAAAAAGGGGGGATGTTGTCCAGCATGTATTTTTGGAAGAGAATTGATATGTTTATACCGATTAACCAATAACTACAATGTATTGAAAAAAACCCAAAGAAAGACCTTTTAGATCCTTTTTGTTATATCTTTTATGTTTGCGCAACGACTTCGGGACCGGGGTTTTTTTTTAACTTTTTTTAGAACGTTTTAAGAGGGTGGATGGACAACCCCTATGAGGCAAAATTTTTTAAATTCACGACCTTTTACCCTTTTAAATAAAAATTTAAAAGTTCCTATTTAAGGTGTATACATATGTCCACCGTAGGTTTTGATATGTTTCGGGGACCCGGGTAACCAACAAATTTCTGTGATTTGTTTTAATTTAAAAATTGGGTAGATAATTTTTCTTTTCAGTCTTATTTTTTTCCTTCAAAATTTGAGGGTTTTTTATATAGTTTTTCCACCTTTTAACCATATTCAAAGTACCATTATTTAAACCCCAAAATTATTATTTTCCTAACCCCATCTGGGATTCTACAAAACCCCTTTTAAAATAATAATCTGCATAAATACTATATATT
>NW_026093989.1:0-5279 GCF_024586455.1 Bactrocera neohumeralis | reverse complement strand
GTTTTTTGTAATATGTTTTGATTGAAATTTTTAAATTTTTTCACTAAAGTTTTTTTTAATTATGGAAAGATATACTCGAAATTCTAAGATTTAGAAATTACTCAATTTAATTATGAAAATAATTGTTCTCCAATTGCAACTTTTTGTGCGCTTTTGCCATTTTATGGTCGGAAAAATCATTCACCTGTCCTTTTTACTCATATAATTGTTGAAAATTTCTTTATATAATTTTCAGGTGCCAATAAGGCAAAGAATTGCTCAAAGTAAACCGCCATCTGTCGATTCCAAGACGGTCTCAAGAATTGGAACTGTCTCAAACCACAACTTTGCGGATTTTGAGAAACGATTTGGACTTGCATTTGAATAAACTTTTTCTCACTCGAGGCCTTTTGCCATTGAACCCTTAAAGATCGTGAATTTGTTGGTTTTGCTTTGGAACAACTTGAAAACAAAAAAGAAAATCATATTCTCCAACGAGGGTCACTTTCGTGGTGATTACATTCACCTAAATTGACAGTTTGGTTTAGTTTCTGGTATGGGGAAATCTTGGGTTTTTACTTCTTTTGAAATCAAGCTATCATATTACTATCAATGGAGAGAGGAACAGATCGATGACAACCAACTTTTTCTGACCGCAATTGAAAGAAGTTGATCTTGACAACATCTGCTTCTAATAAGACGAAGCTTCGTGCCGCACAGCATGTGCAACAACCGAATTATTGCGAGAAAAGTTTGGAGATTGGATTATTTCAAGAAATTTTGACATTGAACGGCCTCCAAGAGATTGTGATTTAAAACCATTAGACTACTTATTTTGCAGTTATTTGAAGTCACTGGTCTTTAGCAATAAACCAGACTCTATTTAAGCTTTAAAAGTCGATATTAAAAGTTCTATTCATGACATCCGTCTTGAAGTGGTTGAAAAGGTACTTGAAAATTGGGTTCAAAGAATTTGTTATGGCTATTGAATGATGCGAACGCTTAATCCAATTTTTCATTAGTTGGGAAAGCTGGGAGGGCCTTCAGTGCTGTCACCGATTTTTTGGATCTTTCCACTTCGGCATTTCGACTTTTCGAGCGATATTCGCTGGAACTGATGCGTAATGAATGTAGGTCCTCAACTTTACATACTGTCTTTTTGAACCTTTTTGATCAATGAACTTTTGTGGCACTCACGTACTTGTGTTCGCCATACAAACTGTTTGGTTCGTATAAAAAAAGCGGCCAAACACACACTATTTGACACACTAATACCTCACGAATATAAACAAGTTTGTAACAAATTTGGAAAATTTTTTTTAACGATTCGGCTTCTTCATAGTTTATTTGGATTAGTCCTGGTTATATTTGATCAGTTGGTATATAAAGGATCAACGACGAGTTAAGTTTTTTTAACATTAGTTTTGGGTTTATTAATCAGAAATTTAGCACAGTTCCTAAGAAAAGTTGTTCATTTATCGAAACCGATGATATTGGAATTCTATAGTGTATATCTGCCATACAAACTGATCAATTGAAATCAAGATATTATATGAGACAATTTTTTCCACAAGATATCATAAGTAAATTTGGCATGGATTATTGTTCAAGCCAACGCCACAATCCCAAAACAAATTTTGTTATACTTAGATATTTATATATGTTGTAATCCTCTAGCTATTTGTATATATGCAGGGCCTTTTAAAGAAGAATAAAGAAGAATTTCATAAGAGAGTGAAAAGATGTCAGTCGCGGTGGTATCACAATCGGGTTTATAAACTAACGGCGCCATCAGATATTTACACTACCTACAAACATACCTTTAAGTGCTATAAGATACATATACAGAAGAATATTATAGGTGCAATAGAAATTAATATCTTTTCCTGCTTTTGGAATGAGGTTGTCCTTTTTGGCTTTGTTCCGGAACACGAGTTCTACTAATTGTATTGCAGTTCAGTTTATTTATTTCTAAGTTTGACAATATTTACAAGAAAATTGTTCGTTATATTGCTGTAATTGAAAAACGATATCAAAAACCGAAAAGTATGCAATTTGTTTACGAAAAAATTGAGCTTTAAAGGGTTGAAAATTTGCGAATTGACCGATATTGGCACCATTGATGAAAAACTGTGAATAATACTATTAAACTTTATTTGCAATTTAGCGAAAAAGTTGTAGATTTTCACAGTTAATTGCAGCAATATGCGTAATTTACAGCAACCATCTAAAATTCAATTTGCCAGTATCTGCGCATGCGTAAAATTGCGGAGCTAACGCATATGTTATATTAAATGTATGGTGCTATACAAACACAAATACTACTTTTATCTACAAAAATGTGTGTGTTAATGTGCAAAAGTGTGCAAACAAATTACATTGCAAATATCAGATAATTTCAATCTTTACGCTAAATTCCTGCGCAATCAACTGACGCTCTCATTCACGCAGCCGCACATACAGGTAAGTACTGATGTATTCAAATAGAGCCACCATAAGATTCGCTAATATACGGCCCCACTAACTGTATGCAAATGAAAATATGAATGTGGCATAGATTGGTATGGTGTGGCAAGATCGGCGGTGGCGAGGTGTCGGCAATTTTTGCATGCTCTACAAATTTTGATGTAAAATAGCCGTGTATTATATCATTTCTTAGAGGCTTTTCTTTCCAGCCTTTCTCTGCACTAGTTGTACTGCCACTACTTTTTATGCGCAATCAACAATTCGTAATTTGAGCGCATGATTTGCTCATTTGTTCACCAAATTTCCTTTATGGATATTGATTGCTTTCCTCAGATAATTCAGTAAAAATATGTGGCAATCATTCGTTGGAATAAATTATGCAGCCGGTTGAACACGAAACCGCGTCAATTATTCGAAATAGCAATCAATATTTTGTTTGTTAGTAAAGTGAAAAATTGACCTAATATAACCGTTTCTTTGTTCACTTTAAGGTAATACCATAGGTATATAGATCAGATTAAAAATTTACAATGCAGACGCTGCTCAACAGCTTCACCCACAAGCTAGCGAAATTGTGTAAGCGTTAAACATTTAACGCAACCTCTTCTAAACTCGTATAAGAAGTATAACTTCAAACAAATAAAAAATGAAATCATATTGAAGCTCATCATTCAAATACTTGCGAGTACGATGTCGGTTTTCATTGCCTCAGCAAAGGTCTTAAGCAACAGCAATTGCCATATACTTAATGTGAGTTGCAAGCTATTGAAACATATGTGTTTATGTGACTATGGATATTAGCAGCCACGATGCAGCGCTTTTGACCCACTTTACAATTTCCTTTCCGCATACTTTGTGGTTTTTGTTTTTGACTGCAACTATGTTTTTATATCTTTATGAAGCAGATCGAGGTGTGAGATGTGGACTTGGGTTGCGATGGGCAACTAAACGAAAAAATCTCCAAAATATGAGTTATTGAGATTTTCATCCGGTTGCTTTATGCGAAATGTCCATTGTCCAAAAGACGGGCCAGCCTCGAAATAAAAACCGACTGTTTTGCAACAAAGCGCTAAGAGCGCTTATCGCCACGGTATGCACATCGAAGTTTTTCAGTGTCATTCAAGCTGACCGACGAAATCAGAGTAAATAGCAATAGTGTAGCCGAAATTGACGTTGTTTGTTGTTATTAGCTAATGTTTTTACTCTGTAGAGTTTTTCTTCTTTGACTTGATTGCACTTCAGTTAGTAGTTTCCATTGTTTGTTATCGTCAATGAGCTACCATGTTTCGTTACCCATGCACACCCAAAAGCAAAAAACAAACCACAGGCGAGACTACCTCTACTACATAATATGCATACATGCATATATGTTGATTTTTATTATGAGGTTTATGTTGGGTTGCATGTTTGTGCTAAAATTGTTGCAACCTAATGTCAATAGCATCCGCCGCATAAATGAAATAATAACAACAACTATCGCGTTAGTATGCGCAAAGTAACTTTCATCTGTGAGGCAGCATCTTCAACAGTAATTTCAGTTATTTTTGTTTTTATTGCACTTTTCATAGATTTTTTGTTTTGCGTTGAGTTCATTGTTTTTTGTTGGTAGGGTCAGGTGTTGGAGTCTTAACCGATTTCACTTCATTTCATTTACTTTTTTAATTTTTTGCAAGTGAAAATTGGTGTTCACGCTTCTTCACTCTTTGAGAGCTATCTTATTGAAGTGGTATATACGTGGTATTGATGAAAGTGTACTACTGACTGTTGTCCACCCGCACAGTTTCACAGTTTGTCAGTGTGTCATAGTTGAATGACTGGTTGTCAGTGCATCTCCACATTACTTATATATGTGTGCGCAAATGAATACCTGCCTGTCCGCTTATCAACATTACTGTCTTTGTTGCAGCTTCTGCCGGTTATATGTATTGCAAATATATTTTATTTTTCTCCTTATAGAATTTGTCCTTTCCTTCATACAAATATATACGTCTATTGAATAACTGGGGTTTTACCGTAAAATTTGTTAAATAAGTATAAAATGAATGTTTAAAGAAAAAAAATCATTTTCCTTTATTTAAATCTTGAAGGAAATTACAATAAAGTATGCCTTGAATATTTTTCACAACAATTTATTTTCTTCTTCCTTTATTGCATCAAAATTACTTCTTTGTTACTTATGCTTCAAGTAAGCAAGATAAACTATTGGGTTGTTCAGTAATTCTAGGTCATATTCACATACATATATACATTATTGTTTATTTAGGCTTATGCGAAAGCAGCTTCTTACAACACAAAAGACTTAAGAAACGAATTTGCTGGAAAATGACCACGGCGCTGCCTTGAAACGAAGATCAACAGGCTTCAAATGGATTTATGGAACTTAAAAAAACAAACACAACAACATCATGCGTATGCATGCTTTGGCCCCCATTCAATAATTTAATTGCTTTAAGCCCCACGCCATTTTTCCTGCTCATTTGAGTAATGGAAATATTTTCAGTAAGAACAAATCAATGTATTTGTTTAATAAAGATTATTATTGGTAAATCTTATTTGTGTAGTGATTTCTACTGTTTGGTTTTTTTTTTAACTGTAGTATATGAAAACTGTATAAAATATTTCGTTAATGTTGCCTTGGAATTTTGATATGAGTTTCTGCTTCCATGAAATTAAAAAGTGGAATAGGAAGTTTGTCTATCGTTGAACAAGGAAAGTAAATTTATTTATATTTTTTAATAAGATAATCAAAAATCGGAAGCAAGTCTATAAGTAGAACGAATAAAAATGTACTCTTTACCTTCTTCCCTGTAGAGGGGGAGTCGTCCGTTAAAAAT
>NW_026093988.1:0-3351 GCF_024586455.1 Bactrocera neohumeralis | reverse complement strand
ATACACATTTACCAGTCGATATTGAGTTGCTTTAAATCATTAATTTAACATCTTTAAGTTAATTTACCTTCTTCATCTTACTGAAGTTGACACAAAGCCATGACGGTAGTGCATTTGGAAGAATTCGACAATCTTATATTCAGGTACAAAGTCGGTTTTCTTGTATATACACATTTAGCAGTCGATATTGAGTTGCTTCAAACCATAAGTTTAACATATTTAAGTTAATTCACCTTCTTCATCTTACTGAAGTTGACAGAAAGCCATAACGGCAGTGCATTTGGAAAACATTCCATTCTTTACATTTGTATTTAACCGATTTTCTTGCAGGTACACATTAAGAAACCTATATCAAGTTGCTTCAAATCATTAGCATAAATATTTAAGTTAATTAGCCTTCTTCATCTTACTGGGGTTGACATAAAGCCATTACGGCAGTACAGGTGGAGGAATTCCACAATCTTATATTAAGGTATAAAGTCGAATTTCTTGTATATACACATTTAGCAGACAATATTGAGTTGCTTCAAATCATTAACATCAAATATTTAAGATAATTAACCTTCTTCTTCTTGCTGAAGTTGACATAACGCCATAAAGGCAGTGCATTTGGAAGAATTCGACAATCTTATATTAAGGTATAAAGTCGATTTTCTTGTATATACACATTTAGCAGTCGATATTGATTTGCTTTAAATCATTAACATCAAATATTTAAGTTAATTAACCTTCATCATCTTGCTGAGGTTGACATAAAGCCATAACGGCAGTGCATTTGGAAGAATTCGACAATCTTATATTCAGGTATAAAGTCGGTTTTCTTGTATATACACATTTAGCAGTCGATATTGAATTGCCTTAAATCATTAATTTCAAATATTTAAGTTAATTAACTTTCTTCATCTTGCTGAAGTTGGCATAAAGCCATAACGGCAGTGCATTTGGAAGAATTCGACAATCTTATGTTCAGGTATAAAGTAGATTTTCTTGTATATACACATTTACCAGTCGATATTGAGTTGCTTCAAATCATTAACATCAAATATTGAAGTTAACTAGCTTTCTTCTTCTTGCTGAAGTTGACATAAAGCCATAACGGCAGTGCATTTGGAAGAATTCGACAATGTTATATTCAGGTATAAAGTAGATTTTCTTGTATATACATATCTAGCAATCGATATTGATTTGCTTTAAATCATTAATGGAACTTATTTAAGTTAACTAGCCTCCTTAATCTTACCGAAGTTGATATAAAGCCATAACGGCAGTGCATTTGGAAGAATTCGACAAACTTATATTCAGGTATAAAGTCGATTTTCTTGCATATACACATTTAGCAGTCGATATTGAGTTGCTTTAAATCATTAATATCAAATATTTAAGTAAATTAACCTTCTTCATCTTGCTGAAGTTGACATAAAGCCATATCGGAAGTGCATTTGAAAGAATTAGACAATCTTACATTAAGGTATAAAGTAGATTTTCTTGTATATACATATTTAGCAATCGATATTGATTTGCTTTAAATCATTTATGTTACTTTTTTAAGTTAATTAACCTCTTCATTCTACTGAAGTTGACATAAAGCCATAACGGCACTGCATTTGGAAGAATTCGACAATCTTGTATTCAGGTACAAAGTCCTTTTTCTTGTATATACACATTTGCTTGATGATATTGATTTCTTCAAATCATTAGCATCACCAATTTAAGATTTAAACTTCTTCATCTTACCGAAGTTGACGTAAAGCCGTAACGGCATTGCATTTAAAGATTCGACAATCTTATGTTCAGGTATAAAGTAAGTTGTTTTTGTATATGCACATTTAACCCAGTCGATATTTATTTTTAAATCATTAATATCAAATAAAGTTAATTACCCTTCTTACTTGCTAAGAACATAAAGCCATAAGGCAGTGCATTTAAAAAAATTTCGACAATCTTATTTCGGTACAAATATTTTTTTGTATAACATTTAGAGCGATATTGAGTTCCAAAACAAAACATCAAATTTTGATAGTTAACCTTATCCAAAAATAAAATGAAAAGTAAATTTGGAAGAATTGATAAATTTATTTCAGGTATAAATAGATTTTCTTGTATATAAATTTCCCGTCGTATTGATTCCAAATCAACATCAAAATTTAAGTTAACTAGCTTTCTTTTTTTGCTGAATTTAAAAAAACCAAACGGCAGTGCTTTTGGAAAAATTTCGACAATTTTATATTCAGGCCAAAGTCCATTTTTTTATATACTCTTTTTAGTCGATATTGAGTTCTAAAACATTAATATCAAATATTGAAGATAATGAACCCTTCATCTTGTGAAGTTGAGTAAAGCCGTAACCAGTGTTTTGGGAATTCAAACTTATATTCTATAAAGTCGTTTTTTTGTATATAACATTGCGTGAATTTTGATTGCTTTAACACTAATTTGCCCAATTTTAAGTATTTAATTTCTTCATTTTCAAGGAAAAAAGATAAGGAGTGCATTTAAAATTGAAATCTTATATTCGGGCAAATCGATTTTTTTTATATACACATTTAATGATATTGAGTTACCAAACAAACATCAAATTTTGATGGTTAATTTTCTTCATTTTCAAGTTAAATAAAACCATGACACAGTAAATTTTGGGAAGAATTTCGAAAATTTTATGTTCGGGTATAAAAGATTTTCTTTATATACACATTTAAGGGATATTGAGGTTTCAAATCATTAACACAAAATTTAAGTTAACAGTTTTCTTCTTCTTCTAATTACAAAAAGCCATATGGGAAGTGTTTGGAAAAATTTCAAATGGTATAAAGTAGTTTTTTTGTATAAAAATATTTGAATAGATATTGAATTTCTTCAAACATTAAACAAATATTTAATAACAACCTTCTTTTTTTGCTGAAGTTGACATAAAGCCATGACGGCAGTGTTTCGGTAAATTAGAAATTTTCTTTTTTATTTTACTTGTATATAACATTTGGTCAACATTGATTTGTTTTAAATTTCATTAATTTAATTTTTTTGTTAACAGCCTCCTTCTCTTACCGAAGGAATAAAGATAAATATTTAAAAATTTCACAAACTTATTTTCAGGTATAAAGTCGGTTTTTTTGAATACACATTAAGCAGTCGATATTGAGTTGCTTCAAATCATTAACATCAAATATTTAAGTTAATTAACCTTCTTCATCTTGCTGAGGTTGGCATAAAGCCATAACGGCAGTGCATTTGGAAGAATTCGACAATTTTATATTCAGGTAAAAGTCCTTTTTTTTGTAAAACATTTAGCAGTCGATATTGAGTTGCTAAAAATTTTAATTTGCCCAATGAAATTATTTAACTTTTTCTTTAAAT
>NW_026093987.1:0-4775 GCF_024586455.1 Bactrocera neohumeralis | reverse complement strand
AAAAAAATTTAAAATTTGATACCCTTTTGAACATTCAGCATTAATTAGGAATGAATATTGAAGTTGACAACACATGGATCGTATCATATTCGCCATTTTTGGGTACCATTAAAAACTCATATCTGTGCGTTGAGTATTGCAGTTTGGTGAATCGATAAATACGTTTGTAATTACGTCAGCAAAGGAAGCAACATGGCGGTTATTGGTCTTGAACGATACGGTCGATACGTGAACTGCAATAAAGCGCTTTGCAGGTTAGGACAAATTTACACAATCCACTCGATAAACGACGATTGTTCTACCGTCGGTTGCGGGATTAACGTATGCGGTTCAACTTATTTGAGTCATTACGTATGTAACGGTGTAAAATTTTTGAATTGCGTTAGCAATTACAATTGTTAAATGTTAATCACTGAATGAAATGGATTACATTTTCGCTATAAACATTTAGACAAATCAGACTTCAAATCCGCGTCTAAAAATTGGAAATGGATCAATTCCGGGGGTTCTATATCAATTCCATCTCCCGTTTATCAATTCACGAAAGATGAACTCATCAGGAATGTTCGGACATTGGCCAAATTATTTTAACTATGATTCTTTAAGTGCACGCGCAATGTTAGCTGCCAAAAATACCGATGTTGTTCACTTAATCTGGAAGATTCAAAGTCTAATTCCGGGAGACTTGCGCTCATACAAATTGATCGATCGTCTTGACAATGAAGACGACGCCGTGAATTATCCAGTGAATTCTAAACTCTTTGGAGAGGCTTGATCCCACAGCATCATTTGCCGTCTCAAGTTGGATCTGTCGTTATTTTTTCCCCGAAATTTCGGGCTATCAAATACAAGGAAAGAATGCTTGATTAGGGAATTTTGAGTTCTAAGATTTGCCATTTTATTTCCAACGCATTCCATTTTCAGTAAAATTTGCATTTGAGATGAGAATCAATAAAAGGAAAACGATAGTCGCAAGGGTGGCAAAGTTTGAAATGCTATGTTTTTCAAAGGCCGGACATCGAAACAGAAAAAAAAAAATATTGTTTATAAAGCTTTAATTTGAAAAATTTGGAAAAATCGAAAAAATGATTTTCAACAAAAAACCCCTTTTTCATTTAAAAAACCAAATTTTGGAGGACAACGCTGGGGTCAATTAGTTTGTTCGGGTTTTTAGGTCCATTTTCCCATCCCCTTTTAGCATCATTTATTTCCTACTTTAAAATTCAACTTTCGGGTGAAAAAATTTTTAAGAGAATAATGATCCATTTTGTTCTTTCTTGCCTAAATCGGGTTTTATTCTCCCTGCAAACTCCCTTTTGCCAATGATTAAGCTGTTGATTATGTTGAAGTTTGTTGTTACCCGGCTGTCCCAAATTTAAATGAAAAAAAATTCCCTTTTTTTCCAATTAAAAAATTTTTTCAAAATTTTAAAAAGGGGACTGTGGGTTTTTTTTTAAATGATAAAAAAAATGAAACCCGCCATTTCCCCTGAAAACGGTTTGGTGGGGGCGAACGGGGAATCATCGGCCCATATTTCTTAAAGAACGCAACAGTGACGTTTCGCCCCTTCCGACTTTTTTTTCAATTGACGCTCGGCCGGCGCTTTTTTATTTCAACAAATCCCACCCACACCCATAATTTTGGTTTGAAGAGGGCCCGGTGAGCACGATTTCATTTGGGTCGGGCATTTGGGCCCCTCAGATCATATTTATCCCCCGTTGCCTCCCTGTTAATATAAAGTTAAAAACATGAAGAACCCCGCTTGATTGAGGGGCAAAGATAGAATTGTGTTTGGGTTTTCCCAAGGATATGAAAAGATAAAGGGTTTTTAAAATGGGTGCCTGACCCTCGGGGGGGATTAGTTAGGAACAGAATCACCAGACTTCCCTGAAGAAAAATTTCGAGTTTTTACCCAAGTTTTTAATTACTGCAGGACATTTGTTGGCCAATGAAAACAGTTTTACCTGGCCGATGAGCTCAGTTTAAATAAATGTGAAAGTGGAAAAAACATGAGGAAAAAATCACGCTTCTTCCAAATTATCAGCGTTAAATATCTCGATTTCAAAATGGGGAAAGAAAGATTGGAAATTGATTCATTTTTAAAAATTCCAAAAAAATGTGATACTATAGCTCAAATTAAAGCGTCTTCATCGGCATTTAACCCCTTTCCCGTATGGGGACGGGGGGAGATAACAACCAAACTACCACCCGAACTGAGGTAATTATAGAATATTGAATCAGAAATTTGTTATTTTCCCCTTTTTGCTCATAATTTATGTTCTTAAAATAAATTAATAAAGTGTCTTATAGAAAAATTTTAACTCAATTGGGCCAAATAAAAGTCTTAAATATTTTTTCCCCGGGTTCCGGAAGGGTTTACTTTTATAACAACGTGCCGGGATTTTTCATTCTTTTATTGTTAAAACGTCGAAAATTAAAAAATTTTAAATCCCATTTCTTAAAGGGTTTTACTGAATCAATTTTTAAAAAAAGTTTTTTTAAAATCTCTCCATGAAATACTCTATATTTAATTTTCTTCGTTTTGTACTAATACTGCTTAATCGATTTATTTTATATTCATATGCTAAACTAACTTTAGCTAACGGTAAATGTTAATATTTGCATATTTGCCGAATTTTTATTGATTTGCCAGCAGTTAATGACACCTTTCAATAAAGCTAACGAGTCTTTATTGTCTCTGCAAGAGATTTATTGAAATTACTCAAAAACAGTTATATAACTGTCGTTGTACAACAACATGTGCACACATTAGATATATGGTAAATACAAGAACACATGCAAATGCATTTATAGTGTAGCTATATATGTATGTATATTTCGATTGTGCAATATATTGATTGCCAAATCATGACTTCGGCAAATTGAGTTTTGAATGAGCGCATTAACAGTTTTTAATTACCATAAAATTAATATCTAACACGTCAGTTGTGAAATATTTAGATATGTTAATGAACAAACAATTTTGCTGGCAATAAATTCGTGCATATCAATATTATTGAGCGCAGCATTTAGCACTTGTGTCGCATTTGGGTATTTGATAATGGGTTGTCAAAAAAGTCTTGCGGTATTTTTATTGAATTTTTTTTATTGAAATTTAATGAATTTTTATGACTTCATGCCAGCTCTTGACGATACTACGGCTGCTACTTGCCGGTTTTTTTCGCCCAAATTCGCGATTTATCGCAATTTCGACGACAGGCCTTCCGGAGCGTGGTGCATCTTCGACCACCCCCTACACCAGAACGAAAACGTTGAAACCATCGTTGGGGGTTTGAAAGGGAAGGGCATCGGTCCTAAACTGCAAAATTTTATTGCGGCGAGATTTTTTTGCTTTTATCGTGGTAGCATTGGAAATATGCGTATTTTTCTTTTTTTGCTCCATTTTTTGCGCGCTATAACTCACGAACGACAATCAATCAAACACGTGTTAGCGCGTGAAATGATCTTTCCAAAAAGGTATAGCATGACCCGATGCGACGAATAAAACTAGAACTACGCGCTTTCAGCGCCAACTACCGAAAATACCGCAAGACTTTTTTGACAACCTATGTTTGTTTGGTATGAATTATGATTTAGTTTGGTAAAAATTAATAAAGAAATTGCTAAATAAAGGAGAAGGTTAAATATAAGAGAAGACGTAAGTCTGTAAGTGTTTTATAAGATTAAGTAGATACTTCAACGGTGAAATGGCAAGCTCCTAGTTTAAACTTTTGTTATAATACTGTGGGCAAAAAGTAGTACTCGTAGTAAGTAGTATTT
The DNA here is from genome assembly GCF_024586455.1 of Bactrocera neohumeralis. NCBI lineage: Eukaryota > Metazoa > Arthropoda > Insecta > Diptera > Tephritidae > Bactrocera > Bactrocera neohumeralis. The sequence goes on along the minus strand of NW_026093987.1, from coordinate 995 downwards.
TCGTGCGATTCGTCGAAAAATTTTTTCCCAGGTTTCCAGGCTGTTATGGTATAAGTGTTTGGGATTGGTACAAATTATTCAAAGAGGGTCTATAACGCTTTGACAACGAACCACGTTCAGGACGGCCAGAAATATCAATCGATGATTAACAGTCACAGATCTGTATGCCATCGTTGGTATATCGGATGGATCAGTTAAAACTATTTTAAAAGATCATTTGGCCTAAGAAAAGTAAGGTGTATTGTTTGCTTCCAAATCACTAAATTTTTAAAAGCAGGATCAAGCTAATGCCTGTGAAACAATGCTACCAGTATATCATGAAATTACCAACATTGCTATTTGGCGGATACAGTGAAGTATTTAGGGCTCATCCTGGATAAGAAGCTTTCATGGTAGCCGAACACAGAGGAGAGAGAAAGGCATCGATTGCCTATACTGCTGTAGAGGAGCTATTGGCAAGAGGTGGGACCTCTCACCGAAGGAGGTCCTCTGGCTCTATAACACCATAGTCAAGCCCATAATGTTCTATGGAGTCTTTATGTGGTGGAAGGCTTTACAGAAGACCACACTTGCAAAGAAACTCGTGAGCGTTCAACGGTCATGCTCATCAGCATATGCGGTGCATTAGGTCCACCCTCCCATGGCACGAGCATGCCCGTGGACATCGGTAGGTGTATGGCTGCAAAAGTGGCTATTAGGCTCAGGGAATCTGCGTTTTTAAAGGAGCGTGTATCTAAACACACAGATATCCTCACAAGCTTTGACTGCATACCGGATCATCTGGATTATGGAGTCGCCATATCGAACTCTGGCGGCTCCTTCATATCGACGAGGAGTTATGGTGGGAAAAAGCCGTTGGGAGAGGGGTAGTAAGCTTCTTTACGGATGGGTCAAAGATTGTGGGGAAGGTTGGTAGAGGGGTTTACTGTCGGGAGCGCTCCATCAAATCTAGTTTCAGACTTCCCGACTATTCAGTGTCTTCCAGGTTGAGGGGT
>NW_026093986.1:0-4965 GCF_024586455.1 Bactrocera neohumeralis | reverse complement strand
TTACATATACTCCACTTGTTCATTTTCGTCTATGTATTCATTTTCATTAATTTTCTGTATTTGTGAATTGTGAGTTCAAGTTTGTATTCAATGCTAATGTAAAAACAGTTGACAAGAAGTAATAAAACCGAAAGGTTCATTTGACAAGAAGCTGAGTGTCACATATGTCTTTAAGTTCGGAATATTTTCATTAAATGTTAAGGGGCTAAGCTCAAATCATGCGAAAAAAGCCATGTTTTTGTGATTTTTTTCCTGACGACACAGTTAAAATTTATTTATACAACCAATGGCACATTGTATATGACATTCAGGAAATGTCTTATCAATTTTTATAAAAATATTAAAAAAATGGCAATGGCAACAATTGTCCGGACGGTCTCGAAAAAAGTTGAATTGCGGTGCGCCTTATAAGTCGTTGCTGGATCATACAAAAAAAAAAAATGAAAGTTCATTCGTTAGATAATTTTTTCCCAGGTAACGCTGTAAGGGTTTTTGAAATTCCAATTTTTAATTTTTTCGGAGACTTTAGTGAAAAACACAATTTTTTCTGAAAAAATCGGCTATTTGTTATTGTGAAATCAAAATTATGAACAAAAAAACTCTACAGCGTTAACTCGTAAAATATGTACAGAAATAGTGTTTACAATTTCAAAAGGATTGGTGCATAGTTTTCACAGACGCTCAAAATCAAATCGAAGGGCGGAGACTTACAAGTGTATATCTCCGTCAATTTTGCCAATGCTCTGAAATTTCCACAGAATAATCTTAAGATATTGTACATTAATATAAAATAAAAAATGCCAAAAAAAACAAACATACCTTACGGGGAATAAGTGATTTTCTTTAATATTATACTTCTATAATAATACTTGTATATAAAAATGCCCATAAAATTACTTGCCTTCTCTAAACTTATGAACCATACTTTTATTAAATGCGCCTGAAAGGTAAGGCAAGCTTTATGTAACAATAGTCATTTAAGCGGCAACAGAAACCACAAAAAGCTATTCTTAAAGTTCTAAATACTTAATTACATTCAACAGGTCAATTGAAAAGGACCAGTCTGACACATAGATGGACATAAATCCATATGATTCTTAGTTAGCGTTAACCTTCAAATGTGCATGTGTAAATTTGACAGCAGTCATTTTGTAGTTTTAGTAAGCAACTTTTGTTTTTTTCTTAATGTATAAAACGGAATTTCGCTTGTTGATAAAATGCTGCTTTTTGAAGGAAAGAATACAGTTGAAAAAACTTTGACAGTGATGGGTTTTCCGGACAGTATTCCAAGAACCATTAAGTTTAGATCTGGTTAAATGAGCTCAGAAGTCGGTGAACGCAATGGACCCAAAAGAAGTTTCCCATGAAAACATCAAAAAGTTCACAATAAATAATTTTGGATGGTCGTAAGTGTTGTTGTTCAAGATAGCAGGCATTCCAAAGATATCAACCGAACGTGTACATAATATCATACACGAAATATTTGAGTATGAAAACTTTGTGCAAATTGGGTGCCACGCAAACTCAATTTTGGCCAAAAACAACGACGAGTTTATGATTCGAGCAATGTTCAATATATCGTTTTGTCATTCAATGATGAAACATCGCTCCAACATTTCACTCTGAAGACCATCGACGCATGGTATTTCATGTTATTGACTACCTTGCTTGCAAACGGAAGACCAATCAATAGCGACTATTACATAGCATTAATGCACCGTTTGAAGGATGAAGTCGCCGGAAATCAGTGCTGTTTTCCAAGCCAATGCACCGAACCACAAAGTCAGTGAACACAATGGCAAAAATGCATGTAAATCGTGTTTTTCAGAATTGCTTCCGTAATCCATTGTATTCTGGCTCCCAGCGACTATCTTTGATCTCAGATCTCAAAAGAATGTTCGCTAAATTTTCGTCGAATGAGGCGATGATCGTCGAAACTGAAGCCCATTTAAAGCAAAGCACAAAATTGTGCTACAAAAATGAAGTTGAAATGCGAATTTTGCAAAAAATGTGTTTTACTCTGATTGACATTTAAATGCTTAAATGGGAAAGTTTGAATAATCAGCTTTAATATTATAATTGCATAATGTTGCATTAATATACCGTTTTCTTTTTTATATTCTTCAAAGTTGTAAGCCTATTTTCAGTTGAAAAAAGTGTCGAAAGATTACACACCCTGCCGTTTCGAATAGTTTTTGTATTGCATTATTTGTATTTTCTACACACGTATTTTCTTTTTTATGGAATTACCGAGTACAGGACAAACCATAGAATATTATACTGATCTGTGTAAAAATAGGCATTTAAAGATACAATTTTTTAAATTTGAAGGCATAACTATATCGACTAATGCGTTATCTTTTATTGTTGCTGTTATAATTTTATATGGCAGTTAATGGGCATTACATTTATATTTTAAGTTTAAAAGAAATTTAATACAATCCAGCACACAATTTTATGTTAGGTGGTTCCAGTTGGTTTAGGCAAATTTTATCTAATTTTTTTTTTTTTCAGTAATGTTTTCTTACTTCAATAATTCCTGTTAGCTTTACTATAAATTCATGATAAACCGATATAAGTAATTTAATTTAACGTTCCACAAAATGAAGCTGCATAATTAAAACCAGTATTCTTTTTCTTCACTCACAAATGTATAGGCATAGAAGGAAACAGACTGATTTAAAAGCCGAAGTTGTAAACCAAGATAGCTATCCTAATAGCTTATAGAAACAGTAAATTAAATCTGTAATTTAATTGAAATAATTGATCTTTTACGAATACACAAAGCTATTATCTTGTATATAAAAACGAAACGCCTTTTTTTTTTTTTGTATGTCCGCATTATTCCCGAACAATGTGCTGCTTTTCTATCGTTTTATGTAAAAGCAAACAAAAAAACAAGAAAAAACGTTAACTTGGGTTGCAGCGAAGCTAAATACCCTTCACAAGTGCATTTCTGTTAGTAACTATATTTCAGTTGTATGGAAGCTATATGCTATAATCATCCGATCTGAAACAATTTCTTTGGATATATATTGTTGTAAAAAGCGTAATCCATGCCAAATTTCGTGAATATATCTTGTCAAATGTGAAAGCTTTCCATACAAGAACTTGATTCCAATCGTTCAGTTTGTATGTCATATCGGCAGTTCGGACAATTGAGCAGCTTCTTGAAGAGAAAATGACGTTTACAAAATTTCAAAACGATATCTTAAAAACTGAGGGACTAGTTCGTATATTTACAGACAGACGGACAGACAGACGGACATAGCTAAATCGACTCAGCTCAACATACTGATCATTTATATATGTACTTTATAGGGTCTTCGACGCTTCCTTCTGGGTGTTACAAACTTCGTGACAAACAGAATATGCCTGTTCAGGGTATAATAATAATTGTTATTCACTATAACAGGAAGCATATACAACTGTGATCAAAATTGAAAAAGGTGAATTTTATCCATTCATCTCCTTCAAAGTAATCCTCTCCCGCTGCAATACAATTACGCTAACGAATTTTTCAGTCATCTTAGCACTTGGAAAAATCATCCGTTGTGATGACCCTGAGCCTTCTTCGATTCAGCTTTTATATCCTCAATTGAGTCAAAACGGTGTTCTCGGAGTGGTCATGTGAATTTGCTGAACGACATTAGTTGAAAATGTGGCGAATGTGGTGGTTGCGAATAACCAATGCAGTATGAGATGGTGCATTATCGCACTTCTTTGTCAATAAATTCAGACATAGTAAAAAAGCGAAGAATCCACTTTAGAGTCTCACAAAACGACGCGTATCTCAAATAATAATGAAGTATAAAATAAAACACGCCAAATATAAATTAAAATATTCACCTTTCAATTGATCACAGTAGTATATGTGTAACGATATAAAACGCAGATGCAGAAACTGAAAATTTGCTACATCTTACCATAGAGTGATTAACGCAAAGTCAATCAAAAATGTAGATTACCAATATAACTATTTCATTATAATGTTATCACGATAAAATATCCTGACAACAAGGAGCGAGCGGAATACGAGTTTAGATGTGTTTTCCACACAAAAATAATAAGTCCGGAATTACCTTTTTATTTAATTTTTGTCAAATAGAAAAAAACTATCACCTTAAATGCCAAGGCTAAATCAACAATTTGCAGCTTTCTTGTAGGGCGTCGGCATTGACATTGCAGGGCCACAATTAAATGGTTAACAGGCAAAAACAGCTTCGTCCACACATTCGCAGCAATAGCTGGTGGCGATTCGCGACACACAAGCAATTACTGTGTGATCGGCTTTAATGTATATGTTGCATGATATGAGTGCTCACTGGCAAAAAGTTGTTTACATGTTATATATCTGTCTCTCTAAAAGAAAAAAGAAATGTGAATATTCACAGTTGTTTGCCCAAAATGTAACAACACAATTCATTAAAACCTTTACCCGCTCTTTCACACGGTTTTCCAGAACGGATTCCACTTTTTTTAAAAAGGTATAGTTGTCACGATGTTTGAACACCAAAAAGCGTCGGGAAACCCAAAGGAAAAAATCAATGGAGTGAGCGTTTAACCAGTGTCTGTTTTATTCCCATCCGTCCGTCCGTCCGTCGATATACGAACAGTCCTCAGTTCTTGATTTTTGGGTCTTTCAAACGCATTTTCTTCAAGAAGTGCTCATTTGTCGGAACGGCCGATTCACCCCTTTAAAAAATAAGCCCCAATAAACTGAACGATCGGAATCAAACGATGGAAAACTTTCTTTTGACAATGTAATTTTATGATTATTTTCTGGGGGAACAATGTAAATTCCGAAAAGCGATCTTAATTATATATTTTATAAAAATAACAATTTCTAAAAAAAAATGCACTTAAGGTTTTTCTTGGGGGGTTTTTAACGTTTTTCTTGTTTTTTTTTTCGAATCAACGGGCCAGAATAACTAAGGAGTTTAAAATAACCCTTTATATTATTTT
>NW_026093985.1:0-5787 GCF_024586455.1 Bactrocera neohumeralis | reverse complement strand
CAATATCGATTGCGAAATGTGAATATACAAGAAAATCGACTTTATACCTTAATATAGGATTGTGGAACTATTCCAAATGTACTGCCGTTATGGCTTTATGTCCACTTCAGTAAGATGAAGAAGGTAAATTAACTCAATATGTTAAACTAATGTGTATATACAAGACAATCGACTTTATACCTTAATATAAGATTGTGGAATTCTTCCAAATGCACTGCCGTTATGGCTTTATGTCCACTTCAGTAAGATGAAGAAGCAAAATTTACTTAAATATGTTAAACTAATGATTCGAAGCAACTCAATATCGTTTGCTAAAATGTGAATATACAAGAAAATCGACTTTATACCTTAATATAGGATTGTGGAATTATTCCAAATGCACTGCCGTTATGGCTTTATGTCCACTTCAGTAAGATGAAGATGGTAAATTAACTTAAATATGTTAAACTAATGATCGAAGCAACTCAATATCGATTGCTAAATGTGAATATACAAGACAATCGACTTTATACCTTAATATAGGATTGTGGAATTCTTTCAAATGCACTGCCGTTATGGCTTTATGTCCACTTCAGTAAGATGAAGAAGGTAAATTAACTTAAATATGTTAAACTAATGATTTAAAGCAACTCAATATCGATTGCTAAATGTGTATATACAAGAAAATCGACTGTATACCTGAATATAAGATTGTGGAGTTCTTCCAAATGCACTGCCGTTATGATTTTATGTCCACTTCAGTAAGATGAAGAAGTTAAATTAACTTAAATATGCTACACTAATGAATTAAAGCAAATCAATATCGATTGCTAAATGTGAATATACAAGAAAATCGACTTTAAATCTCAATATAGGATTGTGGAATTCTTCCAAATGCACTGCCGTTATGGCTTTATGTCAACTTCAGTAAGATGAAGAAGCTTAATTAGGTAAATATGTTAAACTAATGATTTGAAGCAACTCAATATCGATTGCTAAATGTGAATATACAAGAAAATCGACTTTATACCATAATACAGGATTGTGGAATTCTTCCAAATGCTCTTCCGTTATTGCTTCATGTACACTTTAGTAAGATGAAGAAGGTTAATTATCTTAAACATGTTAAACTAATGATTAAGCAAATTATCGATTGCTAAATGTGAATATACAAGAAAATCGCATTTATACCTTAATATAGGATTGTGGAATTCTTCCAAATGCACTGCCGTTATGGCTTTATGTCCACTTCAGTAAGATGAAGAAGGTAAATTTACTTAAATATGTTAAACTAATGATTTGAAGCAACTCAATATCGATTGCTAAATGTGAATATACAAGAAAATCGACTTTATACCTTAATATAGGATTGTGGAATTCTTCCAAATGCACTGCCGTTATGGCTTTATGTCAACTTCAGTAAGATGAAGAAGGTAAATTAACTTAAATATGTTAAACTAATGATTTGAAGCAACTCAATATCGATTGCTAAATGTGAATATACAAGAAAATCGACTTTATACCTTAATATAGGATTGTGGAATTCTTCCAAATGCACTGCCGTTATGGCTTTATGTCCACTTCAGTAAGATGAAGAAGGTAAATTAACTTAAATATGTTAAACTAATGATTCGAAGCAACTCAATATCGATTGCTAAATGTGAATATACAAGAAAATCGACTTTATACCTTAATATAGGATTGTGGAATTCTTCCAAATGCACTGCCGTTATGGCTTTATGTCCACTTCAGTAAGATGAAGAAGGTAAATTAACTTAAATATGTTAAACTAATGATTTGAAGCAACTCAATATCGATTGCTAAATGTGAATATACAAGAAAATCGACTTTATACCTTAATATAGGATTGTGGAATTCTTCCAAATGCACTGCCGTTATGGCTTTATGTCAACTTCAGTAAGATGAAGAAGGTAAATCTACTTAAATATGTTAAACTAATGGTTTGAAGCAACTCAATATCGATTGCTAAATGTGAATATACAAGAAAATCGACTTTATACCTTAATATAGGATTGTGGAATTCTTTCAAATGCACTGCCGTTATGGCTTTATGTCTTCTTCAGTAAGATGAAGAAGGTAATTGAACTTAAATATGTTAAACTAATGATTCGAAACAACTCAATATCGATTTCTAAATGTGAATATACAAGAAAATCGACTTTATACCTTAATATAGGATTGTGGAATTATTCCAAATGCACTGCCGTTATGGCTTTATGTCCACTTCAGTAAGATGAAGAAGGTAAATTAACTTAAATATGTTAAACTAATGATTTGAAGCAACTCAATATCGATTGCTAAATGTGAATATACAAGAAAATCGACTTTATACCTTAATATAGGATTGTGGAATTCTTCCAAATGCACTGCCGTTATGGCTTTATGTCCACTTCAGTAAGATGAAGAAGGTAAATTAACTTAAATATGTTAAACTAATGATTTGAAGCAACTCAATATCGATTGCTAAATGTGAATATATGTACAAGAAAATCGACTTTATACCTTAATACAGGATTGTAGAATTCTTCCAAATGCACTGCCGTTATGGCTTTATGTCCACTTCAGTAAGATGAAGAAGGTAAATTAACTTAAATATGTTAAACTAATGATTTGAAGCAACTCAATATCGATTGCTAAATGTGAATATACAAGAAAATCGACTTTATACCTTAATATAGGATTGTGGAATTCTTCCAAATGCACTGCCGTTATGGCTTTATGTCCACTTCAGTAAGATGAAGAAGGTAAATTAACTTAAATATGTTAAACTAATGATTTGAAGCAACTCAATATCGATTGCTAAATGTGAATATACAAGAAAATCGACTTTATACCTTAATATAGGATTGTGGAATTCTTCCAAATGCACTGCCGTTATGGCTTTATGTCCACTTCAGTAAGATGAAGAAGGTAAATTAACTTAAATATGTTAAACTAATGATTCGAAGCAACTCAATATCGATTGCTAAATGTGAATATACAAGAAAATCGACTTTATACCTTAATATAGGATTGTGGAATTCTTCCAAATGCACTGCCGTTATGGCTTTATGTCCACTTCAGTAAGATGAAGAAGGTAAATTAACTTAAATATGTTAAACTAATGATTTGAAGCAACTCAATATCGATTGCTAAATGTGAATATACAAGACAATCGACTTTATACCTTAATATAGGATTGTGGAATTCTTTCAAATGCACTGCCGTTATGGCTTTATGTCCACTTCAGTAAGATGAAGAAGGTAAATTAACTTAAATATGTTAAACTAATGATTTGAAGCAACTCAATATCGATTGCTAAATGTGAATATACAAGAAAATCGACTTTATACCTTAATATAGGATTGTGGAATTCTTCCAAATGCACTGCCGTTATGGCTTTATGTCCACTTCAGTAAGATGCAGAAGGTAAATTAACTTAAATATGTTAAATTAATGATTCGAAGCAACTCAATATCGACTGCTAAATGTGAATATACAAGAAAATCGACTTTATACCTTAATATAGGATTGTGGAATTCTTCCAAATGCACTGCCGTTATGGCTTTATGTCCACTTCAGTAAGATGAAGAAGGTAAATTAACTTAAATATGTTAAACTAATGAGTTGAAGCAACTCAATATCGATTGCGAAATGTGAATATACAAGAAAATCGACTTTATACCTTAATATAGGATTGTGGAATTCTTCCAAATGCACTGCCGTTATGGCTTTATGTCCACTTCAGTAAGATGAAGAAGGTAAATTTACTTAAATATGTTAAACTAGTGATTCTAAGCAACTCAATATCGATTGCGAAATGTGAATAAACAAGAAAATCGACTTTATACCTTAATATAGGATTGTGGAACTATTCCAAATGCACTGCCGCTATGGCTTTATGTCCACTTTAGTAAGATGAAGAAGGTAAGCGAACTTAAATATGTTAAACTAATGATTTGAAGCAACTCAATATCGATTGCTAAATGTGTATATACAAGAAAGTCGACTTTATACCTTAATATAAGATTGTGGAATTCTTCCAAATGCACTGCCGTTATGGCTATATGTCCACTTCAGTAAGATGAAGAAGGCTAATTAACTTAAATATGTTGAACTAATGATTTGAAGCAACTCAATATCGATTGCTAAATGTGAATATACAAGAAAATCGACTTTATACCTTAATATAGGATTGTGGAATTCTTCCAAATGCACTGCCGTTATGGCTTTATGTCCACTTCAGTAAGATGAAGAAGGTAAATTAACTTAAATATGTTAAACTAATGAGTCGAAGCAACTCAATATCGATTGCTAAATGTGAATATACAAGAAAATCGACTTTATATCTTAATATAGGATTGTGGAATTCTTCCAAATGCACTGCCGTTATGGCTTTATGTCCACTTCAGTAAGATGAAGAAGGTAAATTAACTTAAATATGTTAAACTAATGATTTGAAGCAACTCAATATCGATTGCTAAATGTGAATATACCAGAAAATCGAATTTGTACCTTAATATAGGATTGTGGAATTCTTCCAAATGCACTGCCGTTATGGCTTTATGTCAACTTCAGTAAGATGAAGAAGGTAAATTTACTTAAATATGTTAAACTAATGATTTGAAGCAACTCAATGTCGATTGCTAAATGTGTATATACAAGAAAATCGACTTTATGTCCTTAATATAAGATTGTGGAATTCTTCCAAATGCACTGCCGTTATGGCTTTATGTCCACTTCAGTAAGATGAAGAAGGTAAATTTACTTAAATATGTTAAACTAATGATTTGAAGCAACTCAATGTCGATTGCTAAATGTGTATACACAAGAAAATCGACTTTATACCATAATATAAGATTGTGGAATTTTTCCACATCCACTGCCGTTATGGCTTTATGTCCACTTCAGTAAGATGAAGAAGGTTAATTAACTTAAATATGTTAAACTAATGATTTGAAGCAACTCAATATCGTTTGCTAAATGTGAATATACAAGAAAATCGACTTTATACCTTGATATAGGAATTGTAAAATTCTTCCAAATGCACTGCCGTTATGGCTTTATGTCCACTTCAGTAAGACGAGGAAGGTAAATTAACTTAAATATGTTAAACTAATGATTTAAAGCAACTCAATATCGATTGCTAAATGTGAATATACAAGAAAATCGACTTTATACCTTAATATAGGATTGTGGAATTCTTCCAAATGCACTGCCGTTATGGCTTTATGTCCACTTCAGTAAGATGAAGAAGGTAAATTTACTTAAATATGTTAAACTAATTATTCGAAGCAACTCAATATCGTTTGCTAAATGTGTATATACAAGACAATCGACTTTATACCTTAATATAAGATTGTGGAATTCTTCCAAATGCACTGCCGTTATGGCTTTATGTCCACTTCAGTAAGATGAAGAAGGTAAATTAACTTAAATATGTTAAACTAATGATTTGAAGCAACTCAATATCGAACGCTTAATGTGAATATACAAGAAAATCGACTTTATACCTTAATATAAGATTCTGGAATTCTTTCAAATGCACTGCAGATATGGCTTTATGTCCACTTCAGTAAGATGAAGAAGGTAAATTAACTTAAATATGTTAAACTAATGATTTGAAGCAACTCAATATCGATTGCTAAATGTGAATATACAAGAAAATCGACTTTATACCATAATATAAGATTGTGGAATTCTTCCAAATGCACTGCCGTTATGGCTTTATGTCCACTTCAGTAAGATGAAGAAGGTAAATTTACTTAAATATGTTAAACTAATGATTCGAAGCAACTCAATGTCGTT
>NW_026093984.1:0-4370 GCF_024586455.1 Bactrocera neohumeralis | reverse complement strand
AATTTTTGTAAATGTTTTTATGCCTTTGCCCTTAAAAAGGTTACCCGCCTTTTTAAACCGAAAAGGGAAAAGAATTGGTAAAAAAACAGATTGAAACTTTTTAGCCGAATTTTCAAAAAATTTTCCCAAAAAAATATGACTTAATTTTCCCTATAAAATATTTTTAGCACTATTCTTTACTGTAGTCCCTTTTTGACTTGCGCGCCCAAAAGGGGGAAGTGGTTTATAAAACACTTTTTAGCCTCCCCCACTCTCGTCCCTTCTGTCTTTCTTGTTTCACGTCGCAGATTTATTGACATCCATCTTTTTTGGTTTTTGCTTTTAATTTGTGCATGCCTGGTCCATCTTTTTTGACGACCGCTTTTGATGCCTGAAAAGCACTTGCACAACACGCGGAGTTATGAAACCGCCTATTGATAAACGTTTTTTCCCACATTTTTGCGGAAAAATTCAAAGTCCCAAAGTCGAATTGGCGCTTATGCTTGGGGGTTATTTTTTTTCAACGATCTTCCCTTTTTGCTTTTCCCTCATTTCTGGATTTTTTCACTTTACTTTTTTCCCAATTTTTTTTTTTTTTGTTTTTGTTTTTTTTGGGGGGGTTATTAAATATAAATGGCAAATTTTTAATCAGTTTTTTTTGGGACTTTGCTTTTCCAAATTTTTTGCCTTTTTTTTTCTTTTTTTTGCCATTGCCTTGATGACCCCCCCACTTTCGCGGCAAATCCATTTGTTTATTCAGGATTTGTCAAAAAAATGTATAATTTTTAAATTTAATTTTGAGCCGCTTGTTTAGCATTAATTGATGTGTGGGGATATTTGCTATAAAAATGCAAAAAATAAAAATTTTTCAGATTTTCAAAAACTAAAAGAGTAAGACGGTTAACGATATAAAGAGAGTTTATTATTTGAAATTTATTTTAGCCCCTTTTGATAAATTTCACTTTAAAATTTAAATAAAAGTGTTTCTATTTTGGATTGAATTTTTTTAAAACCACTTGAATTCAAAAATACATTTAAACCTGAAAAAAAGTCATATTCAACGGTTTGTGCCTTGGTGAAAATAACCTCCCCCCCAATATGATAAAAGGTTCTTGGGGGGGATATAAAACATGACATTAAAATTTTCAAACGGTAAACCCATCAAGGGAGAACGCACCGACAAAAACAATGAAAGAAACAAGTTTGAAAAAAATTTAAACGACATGTTGCAATCTTGTATCGAAAGGCCCTTTCCATTTGAAAACCCCGGAAAAACCATTTGAAAAACACAGGTTGGAAAACTTTGCCTCCCCCCGAACTAGGAAGAAGAACACTAACCCAAACCCGGGGGAATTTGTTAATGATAACTTAACATACTGTTGAAACTTTCCTCATTTTTGGACCACTAAATTTTTTTTTTAAAATGTGAATAATAACGTAAAAAAAGTTAAACAGTTAAAAAGGACAGACTGATAATGGTATTTTTTTTGTATATATATTTTTATAAAGTTCTTAAATTCAATTTATGAATAATAATAAAGTTTAAAATATCCAATTTTTTGGGAAATTTTGGTTAAAGGATTAAATTTTCCCAAATTTATAAAAAGGAGCTTTGTATAATTTTATTCTATTTTATTTGGTAATTTCAAAAGGAAAGAAGGGGAAAAGAAGCTGCTCTACAGAATAAAAAACCCCCTTTTCCTGAATTGATCAAAAATTTTTAATATTCAACTCATACCCACTTCAATCTCCCTTTTGATTTTGGAGATTTTATATATTAGAACTAATCTTAGTATGAAAAACTGTTTTGAAACTTTTTCATGTTAAATGACTTTGTTTTTTTTTCACAAATTTGAACATAGAAATTTAGCTGAAAATTTTTATTAATTAACTGCGATTGCCAATTGAATATTGAACTTAAGATAATTTAGAAACATTTTACTTTAAATTTTAAAAATTTTTTTGCAGGCAACCAACAAAAATTATAGAACACCGAAAAAAACAAAGAAAACCCAATTCAAGATTTTTCAAAAAAAAAAGAATATTTACCGCAAAAAGAAAGAAAGAAAAAAAATCTTAATTATTGGAAAAATTTTTGCATTTTTTGGATTTTTAAGAAAAAGAACTTTTTTATATACCCCACAATAAAGTAAAAAAAAATTTAAAAAGAGCGCAAAACAGCAAAAATCAAACTTTAAAAAATGAATGATAATTAAAATATAATGAAACCCTTTTAAAAAAATTTCAAAAAAGTTTTTTTTTTTTTAAAAAAAATCCAATGAAAACAAAAATGGGCAGAAATAGTTAAAGGCACTCAAGATCACCCACCAACCTTTTAAACATGACTCCTTCCCCCTTTTTTTTCTTTCTTAACAAACGTTTAGTGGTTCCCCCAACTTGATTACGAAATCGAAATCAACCAACAAATGGTTTAAAATAAACCGATAAGTTTTTTTTTCCCTCAGGTCGCTGAAATGAAAGGGGCAGCCCCGAAAACTTGGTAAAAAAGAAATTGTAGGAGTTTTTTGGGGTCCGGAAAAAGGTCATGATATGGTGTTGTTTTGTTATTAATTTTTTTATATTACAACAGGATTGAAATCGAATTCTTTCATTTGGGAGTTAGACTCCGAATATTGGCAACACTGTACACAATAAATAGAAAATTTGTACAAAAAGGGAAAGATAAAATATAATAACAAACATATCATATATTTATATATATACAATGATATGTATATTTCCAATTTTTTATGGGGAAATGGTTACCTTTAATGCTTAAAAGAATAAACTTGAAATTCCCCACCTCCATGGCAATAAAATAAGGGAACCCTTTTAAAAAAAAACAATTTCCTTTTAAATTTCAAAGGATTTTGTTGTCGGCCCTGCATATTCCTTTTCCCGATTATTTTGTTTCTACTAGGCCGATACTTTTCCCCAATTTTGTGTCTAAAAAATCCCCAAACAGCACCAAGGGGATGTGGGGCCCCTTTTTCCCCCACTCTGGAGTGACACTCCATACATCCCTCCGCATTTCCCCAGAGAAATTAAATTTAAAAGGCCACCTCGAAAGGTCATGGAACGACTACTTACATACAATAAACCCTTTAAAGCATTAGTTGTTGGTGAGACGTTGTAAAAATAGGTAAGGGAAAAAAGCCTCTACAGCCGAAAAAAGGGGTGGGCGAATAATTTTAAATTTTGTAGTTTAAAGAGGACGGGTGGTATTAGCAAAACGATTGAATAGGTATTTACTTGCGAAAAATTTAAAATTTCAAAAAGGGGAAAGGGTTTTTGAAATTTTTTTGAAAATGTAGTTTGACTTTAAAATTTAAAATTATCAAAAAGTTTAGAAGATTTAGATTTTTTTTAAAAATGCTTATATACTAAAAAAAGACTTAATGGGGTAAATTCTTTTATTTATCCATCTTAGAGAAAAGTACATGATTAATTTATATAAAAAGATTGATTGATAACTGATAGTTTTTAAGGTTTTTAAAATTTTTTCCCCAAGGGGGTATAATCTTGGGGTTTAAAAGTGGATTTAAAACATATTATTTTAAATTTTTTTTACCCTTTGAATTTGAAAAAATTTTGTTTTTCCACATGCTGAGGAATTTCTGAAAATTTCAATTTTAGGGAAACACTTATATAAAGTGAATTTTAGTTTGATTATATTAAAATATTTTTTAAAAACTTTATTTACAATCCTCTTCTTTAAATGTCGTTTTCAGACTGATGAGGGAAAAATTTCTGAAACGGGTGACCGATCGATTTAAATTTTATATAACCAAGGGTTTTGAGTTTTAAATGGGAAAAAAAATCGAACAAAGAATTTTTTCAAATTTTTTACACCACAAATTTTTGTGGGAATGATTGGAACAAAATTAGATGATTCAGTTTTTTCAAAAAATATGTCAGATTAGAAACCTTTTAAAACGGTCGGGAAAAATGTCTTCCGATAAACCGATTAGGTCGTTTAAAATCTTGATAGTGTAGTTCCTTTCCCCCATTCTGGATAACACCATAACCCGCAAAAATGCAAACAATAAAAATTATAGGAATTGAGGGAAAAACGAGACGAAAGCCGCCATAAAAAACATTTTTGTTCTTTGTTTTTTATATTCGTGATTTGGGGACGAATTTTTTCCCCCGGGGAAAAAACAGGATTTTTCACGATGCTAAGCACCACCGCTTCAGTCACGATTGTGAGAATTTAAAGCCGGGAAAAAAAGCCCCCAAACATTTCACCAGATTTCCCCTTGATTTTTTCCATAAAAGCTAACCAAAACCCAAAAAATTATGAAATATTTTTAGGACTGGGTAGTTCCATGAATTACATCTGGTGGGATTTTTTAAATAAAAAAAATATTGATGAATATTTCGTTTTAATT
>NW_026093983.1:0-4753 GCF_024586455.1 Bactrocera neohumeralis | reverse complement strand
CTTCAAAAAAAATCGCAAATGCGTTGAAATTTTAAAAGTTAAACCCCTTGATAGGATAAAGGTAAAAAATATTTTTATTAAAAAGTTTATTTTAAAGCCCCTTTTTACCAGTTTAAAACAAAAATTTTGGGAACTTGCTCACGATCATAAACTGATGATCAACACTTTTAATACAATAAAAGATTGGTGCTTGATAATCAATGATTAACAGTTAGAGATTTTAATTAGTTCGGGAAAATTGGAAAATTAGTGAACGCCATTTTGAAAGTGGGTTTTAAAAAGGAAAAAGCACGATTGTTTCCCAAAAATGATTTTTTTTAAAAAACAGTTTGGCGTTAACGTTTGGGAAAAAATGCTACCAAGATATCATGTAAGGGTTTATTACTGGCGATGATTTGGGATCACCCCCAACGACCCACGGTCGGCCGGATATCGTTTTAAAAACCGACCGAAGCGAAAAACCCACTTAAAAAGGGGGGCCAAAATCGTTTATGTTTGAAGTTTTTTAAATTACGAGGTATGACACGGCAATTTTTCCCGCCCGGGCGGGCCCCAAAAAGGGGAATACTATTTGTTTAAAAGCGTTGTTTCCCAAAACAAAAAGTAAAATGAGGGGGGGAATTTTGGGGATAACTTTTGGTTTTTAACAACGAAAAGCACCCCCTTTTGATTTTTTGGGAAAGCCCCTTTTTTTAAACCAATATCATGCCGTGTGACTTTTTGACTTTTTTATTCAGAAAAGCTCAAACGCCCGCCCGGTGAAACCAAATTGAAGACATTCGGGAAATTTACTTTAACAAAAGTTTGAAGGATTGGGAAACTTTTTTAAAATGTTTTGGGGGTAAGGGGGATTTTTTTGAGAGGTATTTTAGTTTTTGGGAAAAATAAATTAAAAATTTTATTTGAACAAAATCTTAACTTTTTTTTGTTCAGAGTAGTTTATATTTTAAAAACTTTTTAAAAAAACCAAAAAAACAAATAACAAATCAAAATTTCAAAAGAATAAACCCCAATTGATCTAATTTTTAGAAACCAAATATTAATTACCAACCAATCCATAGTAATACAATACCAAATATGCTTCCAACACCGTATAATAGTGTGTTTTTTTAGGGGAAAAATTTTTTGCTGAATAAAATTGTCAAATTATTTTTAATTCAAAAAAGGATCAAAACCCGAAATGTTTTGGGGGTTTTTACATGAAATGAAGCTTTTTTTTAATTCCCCCAAACTTTTCAATAAAAAGTTAATTTAAAGGTGTTACATTTAATGCCCTAAAAGTCAAAATTTCATAAAAAAAAGATGTTATTCGTCGTCAATATTTTTGTTTAAGTAGAAAAAAGGGGAGTAGAATTAAATTATGTTGAAAGGAGTAAATATTGAATAAATTATCAAAATGAGACATACAACAATTTCCCGGGGTTATTTTATTTATTCTGGTTAATATAAATAAATAAAAAGTCAAAAGTCAAAAGTAGAGGCATCAAAAGACACTGTGGTGAATAATAAAACGGGAATTTAAAAAAAGAAAGTTCTCAACAAATTTTTACTAAATTTTTTTAAAAATGTTTAGATCCCAGCTAAAAAAAAGGGTCAATGAGTGTTTAGAAACCCGGAGTTATTTATGGAAAAACATAACCAAAAACGAAAAAGAAAAGGTTTTTTGTTTTTCCATCACTTTAGGAAGCAAAAAACATGAAAAATCAATCACGAATGAAAAGGAAGACATTTTAAAACCGCTCAAATATTACAAAAAAAAGATGCAGGCGAATAAAAGGAAACCCGCCGCAAATTAAAAACATATATCGGCAATGCACAGCGGGCAGACAATCAAAATCCCATGTGGAAAATAATTTGGCGCAATAAAAAACAGTTGGGGAAGGTAGTTGCCAAAATTCCTCAAACCAGGGGAAAGCATCAAACTGTGCCCCGATTTGACTACGGAAAGAGGGATCATATGCAGACATATACACACAAATGCCTGTGTGTTTTTTTATACAAATGTAAATGTGTATGTTTTATGTGCATATTTAAAATTTGGGTGATATTTTTTATTGTATGTTGTCACAGCAGCATTTTAAAAAATCAACGAAGTATGTAACTACAACGGGGATACACACACACCCACACATGTTCAGCCGAATGTTCGAAAAAAGTTTCGAAATTACACGCAGAGTTGTCAGGCATAAAAAACTACGGAAATTTTTCCCAAACAGTTCAAACATAGTGTGTGTGTGGGGTGGCAGGGGGGGTAGCAAGGGTGCCCCAGGACACACCTTCCCAAAAGTACGTGGCTGTGTAAAAGCAAAAATATCATAAGAGCAAACAACTACAATTTTGCATATATTTGTTTTGTGCTGGCACAAAAACAGTTACGGTGTGGCACGAAAGCGGGAAATCAAAAACCCCGGGAGGCAACAAGATAAGCAGCGTAGTAAACGGGTTTCAGCAGCCGAAGGGAGCAGCAGATGTTTGGGAAAAACAATACGCCAAATGAATGCGAAATAAAGCAGATTGTAGCGACACAAAACGACACAAATTACCTAACCCAATCCGAAGCAATTAACATTGGCATAAATAGTCGAATTGTCTTGTAGTTGTGGTTTTTCCAAAAAAAAAAGGGGAAGAATTCAACAGAACCTGTTTTTAACCGAAAGTCATGCCCCCACCCACATACCCATATACAACATAATACACACGACATACAGACGTTCGAGAACCCTTTTCCGCATACGGCACATGTGGAGAAGGTTTTTACGGCAAAAAAACCACATTTGTGTTTTGCGCATTTTTTAACGCCGCGGGTGAATTTCAAATTTTTCGTTTTTCCCCATTGTCGATGCTGCAACATCTTTAGCTTCTTTATTTATTTATTGTTCTATTATTTTTACTTTGCGTTGATGTCAAACAGTTGCCAAAACACCAACCGGAAAGAAAAAACAAAGACAAAAATATCATTTATTTCAAGTATCCCCCAAAATTACCGTTATGTTGCGAGTTAATGCATTAGCATTTTCTTTTTAATTGACGTTGTTTTGTATATGTTTTTCAACTTTTTCCCGGCGCTGAAGTTTTTTTTTATATTTAATGAACTTTTTTTTTCAAGACTACTTTTTTAAAATTTTTTTTCCCTCTTGATTACTGAGCCAAAGCTTTCAAATAGAAAATATTTAAGACAGTTTGGGGCATACTGAGAAGTTCGAGTTTCTAAAGCTACTTTTGAATCTTTACTTATCTTGCCCCATTAAGATGTGGAAGAGGTTCTTCAGTTGAATTCACGTAGAAAGTTTCAAAACCAGGCGAAAATTTTTCCCTTTTTTTGGGTTCCAATTTTAAATTTTACCGCATTAAAAAACTTTAAAAATTGTTACATAGTATGACTCTTCCCTTTAAAGAAGCCTTACCATTTTTTGGACGTCAGTGATTAAAAGATTTTTACATGGGATTGCCCCGCCCAGGTCTATTGTGCCCTCTAAACAAAAAATCACATAGCCCAACATATTGATAAAGTCCAAATTCTCGGGGTGCTAGGAAGGAGGGGATGGACCCAAAGGCCTTAACCCCGCGCAAAAACTGCTGCGAGATTAGCAGGTGTTCGGTGTTTGACCCTGTGCAGAACCGGGTTACCATGTTGTGAAATGCTATTCAGCTGGTAGGGGTGTTTAAAATGCGACGAGCCGAGTTTATTCTGGGAGGTTAATTGAAATTTTTAAAACCGTGACTTGTTCCCATTAACAACTTGGCATGTCGATGCCATGGGGGCAATCTTTTCCTTCTCCTTTTTTGGGGGCAACTTTTGGGATGGGAAAAAACCGGAAGGGGTTGATCCCCAAAGGGGGAACTGCGGAGGGCGAGCCGTCAGCCGTTCATTACCGGTATCCCCTGACGGGCACCCGATGAGGTATGGGTTTCGAGCCAGGCTGTTCAGCCGTTTCGCACCCCGGCAGAGCGATTGTTTTCCCCTAGGGGGAGATTTTTCTTGCGCTTGACATCGCTAAGTTGGTTATACGTTCATTTGGGGTAGTTTGTTGAGGGTTTTTCTTTTTTTATGGCAAAAATCGAATTTTAAAAAAATGATAAAAATAGAACAAAAACAGTTTTTTCCCTTTATCAAGGGAAAAAGTGATGTGGGATTAAGATGAGTAACCCAAAGGGAAAGGGAAATTTAGGTGTTCCCTTTAAAAACCTACCTTTTTATTGGTTGTAGAATAAAAAAGGCATAAACAAAAAAAAACTTTCAAAAATGTCCAACCCCAAAAATTTGAAAGGGTATTGTATAAATAATATAAATATAAAGATAGAAGAAAGATAGAATCAAAACTTTTGGGCGAAAAATGAATAGAAAAAAGAAAAGGGGAGTCAGCCGGAAAATACAGTTCGATGACATTTTGTATTTAAGGACTTTTAACTAATTTTAAAGGAATAAAGGGGTAGGCCAACAAAATGAAAATTGTATTTTTTTGTCTAATTTAACTCATATCAAACTTTTTAAAGCCAGTTGTCAAGTTTTTGTCAATAGCTGATCTTTAAAGAAAGGTCTTGTTTTTAATCACAAAGTTATAAGATTTTTTTCGTTAAACTATTAAAAATAAAAATTTCAAAAAATTTTTTTTTTATTTTTTTTTCATCATATGTTCCTTTTTTTCAGTCAACCGGTCGCATCTTTTTCCCCCAAAGCTCGGAAAATAAAACCATTTTTTTTTGAAAATTTTTTCAAAAATTTGTAAAAAGGTATCTCTGGTATAAAAAAACT
>NW_026093982.1:0-5242 GCF_024586455.1 Bactrocera neohumeralis | reverse complement strand
TCAAACCACCTTCCCCCAACGTTGCGTTGAGTTGTTTCAGAATTTTTTTTAAATTTTTCCCAGTTGGAAAAGAGCTGAATAAACCACATAAAATATTTGAAGTTCAAGATCACTAACTAAAACTTATAAAACAATGAAAATTGGGAAAAGTTGATGAAATCTTTTATTGTTACGCTTCGTAGTATCAAAAATCAGTTGATTTATCACAAAAATAGCAAAAAATTATTGAAATAGTTTATTTAGTAAAGGTCAATATATCATAATTTTTAATCATAATAAATCTTGGGAGTTTAAATTAATGCCCAAAAAACTTTATTTTGACTTATCTGATCTCAGCATCTGCTTGGGTGACACTTGAATTTGGCATTTTTTTCATTGTTAATAATTCACATTTGCGTGTTATCAGAAACATTAAAATTGACTAAGCAGTGCTGTGTTATGTATGAATAACTGGAACCCTCATTGTATATATGTATTTGCAGGCACACAAGAGTGCATGGCCTTTATGGAGGCGTTGATCCAGAAGAAGCACCAGACTACTACAAAGTCATCAAAGAACCCATGGTGCGTATATCACACATTTTAATAAATTATTAGCTAATGATTAATTTCAATACTTTTCTTAATAGACTACAGAAAATTGAAAATAAACTGGATTTAAACGTGTACACAAAACTATCGGAATTTATTGGTGATGCTATGACAAAGATATTCGACAACTGCCGCTATTACAATCCGAAAGATTCGTCATTTTTGCCAAATGCGCCGAAACTTTGGAAGCATTTTTTGTGCAAAAAATTAAAAATTTTCGGAAACTGTGGTTAGTCAAAAGTAAATCATCTACTTCAGAAAGAAATACATCTTAAAAAAAATACGCTGTAAGAATCGGCGTAACGCAAGCGTTCCCGCTGTCATGTGCCGGACATATAATGTAAATAGTTATAATTGTTGCATAATTTATGTAAGTAAGTACATATGTATTATGCACATTTTGTTTAGAAGAGCACAGTTAGATTTAATACATAGAGTTAAGAAGTTTAATAACATGGGTGCAACAACAACAACAAACGAAATTATAAAGTAAACTAATATTGTGTAAAGATCATATGAAATGATATACTCTTGTACATATATAATTGGTAAATGCATTTAGCTGCGATAGTATTAAGAGCAAAATACACATACATTGTATTGTATGCTTTTTCTTTTTTAATTTGAAAACTTATTAATAAATACTAAAAAAGCATGAATTTAGCGATTCACATAATTTATTTATGTATTTTAGGCTGCGAAAGTGTAAATATAACTAATAAGGTAACATTTAAGGGGGAGCCAGATTTTAGAAGCTTCAAAAATGAATTTTTTTTTTTGCTTAAATCTCTTTAAAAATAATCTAAGAATATGGTCCCAATGTTTTAGATGGGAATTTGAAATATTTTCGAAGCTTGAAGGAAAATAGTGACCGAGCGTCTAGCAGATATATGAGCGCTTGGGCAGAGAGCGAAAACTTTGACGTGCGTTTTCTCGGTTTTTAATGTTTACGATTTTTCTTAATTGGCGGGCAGGAGAGAAAAAAAATGAAAATTGGGGCAAAGTTTATTATGTTTGACATTAAATTATCTTCTATTTAAACTAAAAAAAAACCAAGAAAAGTCAAGTTTGAATATACATATGTATTTTTAACAATGAAACAAACCCGGCGACCTCCGTTTCGCCAACAGATGGCTTCGTTTGTAACATTTCGTTTGGTGATTAAAAGATGAATAAAACTTTTTTGTTTTATAATTGAAAAGGAAAAATTATATTTCATTTCACAACAGTAATGAATCAATTTCGATTACAAAAATGAAGTGTTATTTAGTAAAACTTCTCTAAGTAAATGAAAGTGAATCCAAAGTAAATACTAAATCGAAGCGCTATACAAATTATCCGTTTCATTTAAGTGCTCTTTGCAAGCCACATTTTTTGTTTTTTTGGTCTGACGTTAACACAAACAAAAGCGGATTCGTCATTCGCATTTTATGACGCAATACCAAACACAGCCATGTCGCTGCCTTTTGTGACGTACTTGCACAAATACTTGATTGATTTTGGCTAAATGACAACTCTCAACCGTTTGCATGTGTTTCGAAATTCGTGATAGCAGCGGGCAATATGGTACAATGAATTCATTTCCGATCTCAATCCCTTGATTTTGTACTTTAACTTTGATAGTTCGACCATTATCTCCTTTTGAACGTTGACGATAAACTGAATATCTATCGTTCCCTGTGACTGTTTCAGCACCAACGGACGCGATATCGTTTGTGTACTCTCCCATCAGCTATACATGGCAATAATGGATTTGATGCAACTGCACGGTCCATGCACCATCTGTGTCATCACAATGTCGTGTAGATAGGGATCCAGTCACTGGATCAGGAATTTCAGCTGGTATGATGTCATCCACTTCATTTGAAAGTACGTAATAAATAAATGAGCCGTTAGACGTTCCATAATTTCATATGCACGTACGTCATACTTAGTAGTCCATCATGAGCGTATTCGTGCAAGTGGCGTGGTCCGCTTCCGATATGTGAAGATGATGGGACGCAATCATCAGCGTATTCGAAGTGGCGTCAATATTCATCAGAACCAATATCCGAACATCACCATCTGAATGAATAGCATCACGCAAGTGTATATCGTCTTCAGATCGTAGCTTTGCCTGATTGAATCGGATGAACGCTAAACATTTGGTCTCGACTTTGACAAACATGTCGACAGCGAATTGCTGGAATAGCCGACGGCACGAATGGCATTCTCCTCTTGCATCAGTAATTCATTGCGCTTAGATTTTTATTCGTTGATACACCTGAAAATGCAAAATTAAATGAATTGTTAATGGAAACCAATAATAGCAGTAATAGCAATAATTAATTGCAGGAACATCATTAACGGTGAGTGCATTGACAAATTATGACAAAGTTGTGCGTATCCGATGGCATTCGTTTCAATGCTGTTTTGAACATATTAACTACAGCATTATTAGCGTGAAAAAATGCTTGCTGTTCAATAATTCGTCTCTTTAACTGTTGTGTTCCCTGTATATTGCACCGCACATTCAGCTGATCCACATTGACGAAATGAAATATATTTGCAGAAGTGATGCGGTTTAGCTGGTGTTGGCACCATTCAACCATGCAAGTGATATATTTGTCCTTGTATCTGTAATTGCAAAACAATCATTTGTTGAAAATACTTCTTATCGTGTGATGATGTATATGTAGTTGTTAGGTGTTGCAATTCATTGTGTTGGTGTGAGTGATTGGTTATGTGTGTTGTATCCTTTATCTTGCAAGTCGGCATGAAACCGCCTTCTCGAATGATATTAGCTTCAAAGGAAGTCATGCAAAAATTTGTGAATGATTAAATATATAACTATAAACCCTAGAAATTTTGCTTTTATCACTTATTCTTTCCTTCAAAAAATCATTGTTTGAAATCTCTAAAGCAGGCTCCCCCTTAAGGCAAATGATAGACATATGTATGTACGTTAAGCTATACTATACCTGGAAGAAATTTATCCTCTATAAGACTGCATTCTCACCATTTCTAGGCACGCATAAACTCAAAGTTGGAAAGCAAAGAAAAGTGCTTTTTTAAGATCACATAATTATTTTGCTTGTTGAAGAAACTTAAATAGCCTTAATACTTTATCCAATATAAACAATTATATCTCCACTCTTTAAATTTTTTAATACTTCTTCACAGAAGACGATTGAAGAGATCATGTTAACAAACAATTTTCACTTGCAATTCAATGGCTACAGATTATAACGACAATAGTAAATTTTTTAAATAGCGTTTAACTATGTATATGTAAGAGCTAAGAGTTGTTTTTGTCATAGTTTAGCCATATCTGTTTCGTTATCCTGCATTTAGTTGTAGATCTTTCGCGTATTGAGCTCCCACTTGGTCGCTCTTAACTTGCAGACGCGGTATTGTTTCTGCCTCAGATTCGTCTAGAGATGCTCCTGATTTAGCGAACTCGTTCGTTATTTCGTTGACGAAAATGTTCCTATGACCGGGAACCCAAATTGTGGATAAGTTGAGTTGACCTAAGTGACCTTAAACCGTCCTTGCTCTATTTAGAGTAAGTGTTGGTAATATGGTATACCCATTTGTATTTTGGCTATAACTATGAAAGATTCGTCAGAAAACTTCAAACTGAATTGTTTCTATTGTATTCTTCACAAATATTACTTGACCTTGACTTCCGCAGAACGTGGATCCCTTATAACTGATACAACGTGCATGAATACTGGCGAGTCTTTCGTGCCCATATTTCATATTTCCTAGAAAGAATAATTATCCACTTCTTATGAAGTATGCTCCACCTGGAGCGAAATCTTCGTGCCATCTATCTGGATGGGTACAAATACCCATTTTGGAACCAATTTGTCGGTTCAGGCATTTTTTGGAGCACACAAACCCAACGAGGAGGACCCACTTTTTAGTTTTAGATGGGCATTATAGCCACAATCGCAATATAGAATTGCTTGAAATAGCTCGTGAAAAACTGTGTTATTTTTGTCATTGCCACCACATTCGACTCATAAAATGCAGCCATTGGACAAACTTTTTCATGGGTCCATGAAAATGTATTAGGGATCAAATTAGACGCTTCACTCAAAACAAGCGCCGTGCTAGAGAGCTTCTATTACACTATGCTTAAATATCCGACATGTAAAATTACGCGTTCTTAGCAACTGAGAAAACTGTGCCGTTAATGATGCCGTTATTTTTTTCTTTCAAATTTCACAGCTGATATAATTAGGGTTACCATAGACTAAAGAGTGTCATATTTCACACTTACTCAACTACGCCAAACTTGATCTTTGGCGACGACAAGGCTGGTAGCGTCACCTGGCTGTCTGTATAAATCGTTGTCTTTTGTATCCTCTTGCAGTTGTACAACAGAACTTCACAGGCCTCTATGTACCAGTACTTCCGCTTGAATATGCTAGTTGAGTTATATTCCAAATACTTTGCTTGTAGTACCACCTAGTGAGGGGAAGTTGAAATTGAGGTAGTTTGGTTTATATACTTACTAGGATTACACCTATTTCATTTCATTTCATTTTTTCTTTGCTCTCGTGGCAGCGCAAGGTTCTTTCCATATTCTCACTGATTATATAAGGACTCAGCCCATAATCCATAAGCTACTGCTTTCACTCCAACTCAACGACAAGGTTACCCC
>NW_026093981.1:0-5286 GCF_024586455.1 Bactrocera neohumeralis | reverse complement strand
AAATCTATAAATCATTTAATCCAATTCATCATAATAACTATGGGTTTTGTTAAGTCCCAGTCAATATACGTATTCCCAAAGAATGGATGTGTGGTAACATCAGAGCGCGCTTAGCGTCCGGCACTCAAACAATTGTTTTGGCTTCTCAGCAAAGGAACGCATTTCAAATTATACTCTCTTAAATGAGTTCTTCTAGTGTCTTTATGTTGAAAGTTACCAGGCTAGCTAGCACATCTATAGCCTCTGAGAGAAGTGCTTCGAAAGACTGCTTTTCCATATTTGATAAATTTGAAAGTGCTCTCTCATCTTGAGCCTCGAAGGGATTTTGGCCCGCCAACATTGCGTAAATCAAAACATCGAAAGAACACCAATCGACGGTGGGGTTATAGGTTCATATTATAGTTACGTATCTGTAATGAATTGTACAGTTATTTTGTATGAAATGAAATACTTGGGTCCTACCTCTGGCGTCATGTATGCATTCGTACAACAGAAAGTTCTGGTGGCATCACGTTCTTCAATATCTTCCTACTCATAACGTAGTCGGCAAGTTTTATGTTGCCCTCGCTAACCAACAGCACATTATCCAGCTTGAGATCGCGATAAGCTAAATAAAAGTTGAAAAATAGATTCCAATTGATTAAGAACAAATTCAAAGCTCTTACAAAGCTACAGATTCATTGAACGTCCATAGATCTGCATGTGATACATAAGATCACCACCCTTGCAATACTCCATAACGAAAAACAAGCGATCCTGGAACACAAAGCATCAACCTCAAAAACACGCCGACCAAACAGAGCACACTTACCATAGTTTGGAAGCACGAGTGTAGTATGACCAAAAATGATGGTTAACCTGAGAGCGACAACACGCGCTTCTCAGTCATAGGCAAATCCATATCATCTGTTTGTATTATGACATCCTTACGTAAGACTTTCATAGCATAGAGTTCATTATTACCCTTTGGAAATTCTGCTTAAAATTCTTATAATGGCACGTTGTTCACGGAAAGTTCAGTGTGCTCGAAAAAAACGCACCGCAATAATACACACACTTACTCACCAAACGATATTGCAGCTGGCTAACGCTTGATTTCCTGCTTCACTTACTTGCTTCCGTTAAGACAATGTAATATCCTCGCTTCGCTTTGTCCCGCTCCTCCCTGCTTACGCTTTTCTTTTTTGATTCAATTTTTCTTTTTCAATTCCTACGCACTTTGCTGTCCGAACGCAGTGTGTGTGTGTGTGCGTTTATGTGCGGAGTTTCAGTGCCTTTAAACGAGCACTGCATAGTCTGGATTCACGTAGGAAAAGCCCACAAATTCCGTTTGATCCAAATTCATCATAAATGCTTTATCCGTTGGTGTCAGATCCGTTTTCTCTGAAGTGAATTGCTTATCGAAATTCGAAACATCTTTGCGATGTTTCTATGTGTAAGTGTGTATGTCGTAGTGTAAGGTATTTGCATATTAATTTCACATAGCGAAGTGTGTCGACAGTTAAAAGAGAAAAGAGGAGAATATTGGCGAAATAATCAAAATCATGAATTAAGGTTTTGAAACGTATTTCTTTGTTTTTGCTCTCACTTACAATTTTCGGCTTAAAAGGCGGTTGCACTTCACGATTCTCGATTTTCTCCCAATCGATTCGTCGGAAGAACGGATGTATACGCACATCCGCCTCGCCGGTGGGCCCACAACCAAGCCGTTTATTCGGTTGCTTGGTGAGGAACTGCAATAAGAACCGAAATGTAAAAGGTGAATTTAAATAGTTTTCAATAAATAAAATATACAAGTCAATTATAATTATGTGGATGATGACGTCCGGGGTCCACTGTATTTTTTCATGTCATATTAGTCCAAATGAAGTAATCCCGTATTCCACCTCAGTGAAATATCTTGATGACTTTGGATTCAAAATTAAATTGAAGGAGCAGCATACATAAAGGAAATTTGAACTGAAACTAAAACATAACAAAATAAACTGGTTAATCTGCAGGAAATCACCATTAACTACCTTAAATAACATCCTAGTCTACAACCAAACATTAAAGCCCGTTTGGACATACGGAATTTAACTATGGGGATGCGCTGCACTGTTATACATCGAAGCGGTGCAAAGATTCCAAAACAAGGTTCTGCGAAAAATTGTAAATGCCCCGTGGTACATACTCAATTCAGATCTACATCGTGATCTCCGCATAAAAATGATACGGGAAGTCATTCACGAAACGGCATCGAAACATGCTACAAGGTTACAAAATCACATAAACGCTGAAGCCCGGCAACTGGCAGAAACCAGAAATATACGTAGCAGGCGCAGATTGAAAAGAACTACGTTTCATGGTCTATTGTGAATCTAAGGAAAGAACAAATATCATTATATTTAGTTGTTACATTTAGTTTCAAAAAGAAAAGCATATTATACTTTTATTGTTTTACTTTAATACATTGAGAAAAATATTGCAATTTTTTTTGCAAATGTAAAA
The DNA here is from genome assembly GCF_024586455.1 of Bactrocera neohumeralis. Lineage (NCBI taxonomy): Eukaryota > Metazoa > Arthropoda > Insecta > Diptera > Tephritidae > Bactrocera > Bactrocera neohumeralis. Next base: position 2,796 of record NW_026093981.1, on the reverse strand, counting down.
CCATCATTTATTACGTTTCAATAAAAAAAAATAAAAAAATAAATCCAAATTTTTTTAATTAACTCCAGAAAGAAATTATTTGTTAGAGGAAGTACTATATTTTGATAAGATTCGCCTCTTTCTAAACAGATGTTTCATTATACTTTTATAGCGATATGGTCTTTTATCTTTAATGGCGAAGCAAGGGCTAAACTAAATATTTGTTGCTTCTTGGTTCTTCTCTCGTTCCTGTCAAACGATTTTCGTCAGACATTGCAAAATATTTAAATCTGCAAGGAGAAAACGGAGAACCTGTGGTCAGATATTTGTGTAATTATGACAAGACTAGAACTTTATGCCGTTTGAAGGATGCTTGGAGTTCTAAATATCCATAATATATGTTATTTCCTGAAATTCAACTCCTGTAAACCCCAGAACCTCAGGGTTTAAAATTTATTTTATTCATAAACTTTTTCAGGCAGATACACATAAGTGTCACAGGGTCTCTATGAGTAGTATTACTAAATTCTGCACTAGGACTTATGTACTATGTTTTTCTTACAACCGAACTCAATCTGAGTGTAATTATTACTGAAGTTCGGCGTTATAAATAGTAAAGCATACCAATATTTTAGCTGCTTCTTTAAAGAAAGCTATAAGACCTTTCGTGTTCAATATTGAAAACCATGGAATCTGTTTCTCATAAACGTGGTCTGTTGGTAACGAATATATGCTCTGAAGCCTCTTGATCTTCAATAACTTGCAATATTTCGTTTAAGGATATTGACGGAGAGCTTTTATGGGGTTATATACAGAATTTTCAAAAAGTCAATTTTTTTTATTTTAAATTCTTAATATACATACATTTCAGAATACACACAAAAATTCCATATCGTTCTGGTGAATATTTTCAAAGTTACACGCGAATTCGAGAAGCTCAGAGTTATTGGAAGTGCCTTCCAAACTTTAACCAACAGTGTTCGAAAACGGCTAAACCGATTAGTCTCTCGTTTTATCACAAGCTTCTTAAATACATTTTTTGGTAATTAATCGAAGATTTTCTCTCAGTGATAAATACTTTTTTTTATGAACAATGTAAGGCCGAAATTTTGGTCAAAAAATTTTATTTTGATTATTCCTTCGATTAATTACTAGACCTAACACAACTTTAACGAAATATGTTTGGTTTTTTTAATTTCAGAGGATCCAGTTCAGAGATATAGTGGTCACCGCAAAACGTCTTTTTTGAGAGGAGCTCTCGGAGATCAGCTGCAGTTCCTTTCCAAATAAATATTTTTACTAATACTAAGTCTTAAAATACAACTAAAAGATTATGGTGTCTATATGTGTACAAAGTTTTGGATAAATAAATATAAAAGTTCTTTTAGAAAAGATTCTGGAAAAATCGCTTTTTTCAGCTTTCTAATGGTATATAACCCCTTAAAGAAATAGGGTTTGTTTATCTATATTTATAAAAGAAAGTTATTTTAGTTACACCATTTATAACCCAAGATCGGCTGACCCGATTTGGTTGAAAATTGGTGGGGAGGTAGCTTAGAACCAGGGTAAAGACATAAGATACCTTTTATCTCTTTATGCGAAAATTTAATACGATATATAAATACAAAATTTATATTTCAAATCATAAGCATTTGTTCAAAATTCATGTTTGTAGGAATCATTTGAATATGTATATGCCTTCAATTTTAAACGGATTCTTCTTCAAAAATAACACAATTGCTAGGTATTTGGAATAGCAGAATAGAACTGCAACCAAATACGCAGTGAAATAGCTTATAACTGGCTCAGTAAGACTGATGTTAACATTTCCAGCCGACTTTTTAGTCTTTCCATGCCTGAGAACCGGTTCATCATGGGCAGTCCACTAGAATAACTGTCGATTAGACTTCAGTGGGAAATGATGGAGCTATGTTTCTATCGTCAAACACCTACGCAAAAATTCGGTTTTACTACGATTAAAGAGCACTCAAACACTTCTCGGAATCAGTTTTGTTGTTTTTGTTGGCTTATGAACTTGCGAGGCACCCACTTTGCCCAGAGCTTCCGCTTTAAGCTTAGCAAATATCTTTTCATCGGTGGGTTTCCATGAGCCAAAATACAACAGTATTTTCACAAAATTAACTCACGAAATGCTTTATGATCCATTTTTTTGTAAACTAACACAAGCTTCTTCACAAAAATTCAATATCTTCTTAACTAATAGTTATAATGCAACTAATACAAATCATATAGATGATAGTTGTAATATCTTCAGCCACAGTGAAGCGTGGATGGATCATCTAGTGTTATATAAATAACCAAGTAGTGCTATCTTTGGATCATCGATTTCTTAATGTCATCAATTCAATATCCTTGGTTGGACATTAGTTCGTGGTGAATGAGTGAACTGACTCAAAAAAGGTTTTGATGCTATAAATATGAAAAAAGTATACGGAAATTCTTTTCCAAAAATACTGTAACTGCGGCTGGGTATAACTGTCAAGCATAGATGACATTTAAAGCATTGCTTAAAGAGCTAAAAGCTGTCCAAGAAAGTCGAGTTTGCGAAGTGCTTCGACTATGGCTGGCATAAGTGCATATTATCGAATGGTTACTATATTGAAGGCGACAATGTAAATGAAAGCTAATGAAGAAATATTTTTTTCAAGAAACGGAAATTCGCGATATTTTTTGAACACACCTCTTATAGTAAGTATAATTAATAATCGTTCCGCATAGGTTTCTAACTAAAACTATCTCATTGTCTAATAGTCATTGGAGAGGTGATAAGAGATCCTCAAGTACCTGGAGAAATCA
>NW_026093980.1:0-4411 GCF_024586455.1 Bactrocera neohumeralis | reverse complement strand
TGAAAATACTAGAAAAAAACCGTTCGGTAACGAACAAATCTCTTTTAAAGTAAAATCGGGGAAATACCTTAAGTTGTAAAAAAGAGGATCGGAATCAAGAAATTCTATGTTCCTTCTTTTTTAACCATACATACCCAACGCATATTTGGCAAAAGGTTTTTTAAACAAAAAAAAAAAACTTAAATTTGCAAAAAACCCAATATTTCAAGGTATTTTTTTTAACTATTTTTCCAGTTTGTATGGGCTATATCAAAGTAACCCAATCTGTTTTTTTCAGGTTATTTATTCCCTTACAGTAACCTGACAAATTTCTAAATACCACTAAAAGGGAATTTTCCCCCAAAAGCCCGATTCCGATCGTTCGGTTATCGGGGCCAAATTGTTTTGCCATTTCAATTTCTTCAAAAATTACATTTTTATTAAAATAGTCTTAAAATTTTAAATTTCTTTCGGAAAATTTTTTCCTACAAAAACGCAGTTCGTTTGGCGGCTTTATCTATAGTCAACCGACCCTCTTTGAGTTAAACTTTGCCTTAAAAAAAAATCTATCCAAATTTCGTGAATTCCTGTCAAATAAAACCCATAAACCCCTTTTTTCATCGCCCGGTTTGTAGGGAAACCTTGTCACCACCCAAAAATTTCTTTGGAATTATTTTTGTTTTAAAAAATATCTATCCAAAATTTCGTGAATATATCTTTAAAGAAAAGTTTCCTACAAAACGTTTCCCGATCGTTCATTTTATACACCTTTGGTTTTTTCCCGAAAAATAGCCTTTTTGGTGACTTTTTTAAAAATTTCGGAAAAAATGGCTAAATCGACTCAGCTCAACACCCCATCATTTATATGTATACTTTACGGGTTTAAAATTTCCTTCGGGGTTTCCCCTTTTTAAACAATATACCTGTTCAGGGTTAAAAAGTGATATTTTTATATGGGGGTTGGAGTAGTATCGCCCGATTTTTCTTTTTCCCCCCAACCACCACTATTATCTCCTTTTTAAAAAATTTCCCCTTATTTCTTTAAAGATCCCTAAATGAATCACTAATCATGGAAAAATTTCACCCTAATTTAAAATGTTTTATTAAAGTAAATTTTCTCAAAAATTGCATTTATAAAAAGGCAAAATCCCTGATGCATCATGCCCCTAATTTTCTTAATAATTCATATTTGCCCGATAATAATAAAGTCCTGGAAATTTTAAAAATCTGATTTGGGTATATGCTCGAAGGGAACCATTAAACCCCTTTTTTGATACTGAGACCACCTTTTCGGGAAAACATTGCCCTTAATATCATTTAAATTTCACCCAAAAAAAGGTAAAAACCCATAATCCCAATCACAAACAGGGGCATTTTTTGGTTTTAAATTTTTAAATTTGTATATAAAAAAAGGGGGAAAAGTTTTAAATTTTTTTAATCCTTGTTTAAAACCCCTTAAGGCTGACCAACTTAAAAAAAAATATATTTTTTTTTATTTACCCTCTACTTTTATTTTTAAAAATTTTTAGTCAAAGTTAAAAAAAATAAAATTTGTTTCATTACATAATTTCTTTTTTTCTTTAAATTTTTTTTATTAATTTTTTTCAAAATTTAAACTTTTTTCTGGTTCCGACTCAAATTTTTTTCATTAATTTTCTCCTTACCGGAAGTTGTCATCGTCAAGGACCCGGGCCCCATATCATTGGAGGGTAAAGACACTGATTCCCCTAGTATAGTCTAAACACTTTTAATTAAATTACAATGATAGCCGCCCGCTTTGTATGTCGTTAAGATAATCATAGCAATTTTTAATCATAATCTTAATCGAAGTTTTTTTTCTAAAGCCTTCAGAATGACTACAACATAGCCAAATGAATAGCTAATAAATTTGTTTTTAAATCTCATAAAACTCATGATTTTAGTATTGATATTTTTACCATTTGTTTTTTCCATGTTGTTTTTTCAATATAATAAACCACTATTTGTTGCATTGAAATTTTTGAATAGTAATGATTTATAAAAATGGGGTTTCTTTTGAACTTTTTTTTAAAACCCCTTAAAAATTTTTCCTTAAATATCCCAAAAAAATTTCTGAAAATTTGACCTTTTAAAAAAAGGCTAAAATATCCCCCAAATTCATACAGTCTTACCTGAAATTGGAAAATCTCGAGTTATTTGATGATTTTGTAGTAAATAAAAATTTCCCCAAAGTTTGTATTCTTTTTTCTGACCTTTTTCTTTTGGGGAAAAAATACAAAATCAAATTTTATGGAAAATCAAATTTTGAAAAGGCTATCTTTCCGGGGTAGTCACGACTTTGTCGCAATGGGTCCTTTTTTCAGGTTTCAATTTTAATGAATCATTCAAAATCAAATCGATATTAAATTTTAAATTTATTTGAAACATCCAATTTTCATTTTTTCAAGAAAACAAATTTATTAAAGGGTCAAATTTTAAATTTTTTAGGATTAAAAAAACATCTAATATAAACTTATTACGTTAGTTAGGATGACAGATAAGGGGATCCGGTATTCCCCAAAGGGGGATAAATAGAACAGGCGGAATGGGCTATTGCCACCCCACAACCGTTTCGACAAACCCTTAAAATCCCCAATAAGTAAAGGGTTTTTATAAAAATTAAAAAAGGCGTGCATCGCCCCTTTTTTAAATTTTTTAAAATCGGGCAACTTGTTTTTATTGAAAACTATGATTTTTTTTCAAGTTGGGGTTTGAAATTTGGTTATACCAAACATTTTTTTTTTTGTTTTTTTATTTATATAAAAGTAATTACGTTTCATCATTTGGGCATTTAAAATAACCAATTCGATTCTCCATTGATACAATTTCATTTTCTAAACAACAAAATTTAATGAAACTACTCAAAAATTAGACCCAAAATAATTTGCTTTCGTCCCCTTCCCCATTAAAGACTGGGCTTTAAAAAAATTATTTCAAAAAATGGGAATTTTTAATAATATAAAAACCCCCCATTAAGGGGTTATATCTGCCTGTGTTAAAAAAAAAAATATTTTTTAACTCTATTTCCCAAAAAAATTGTGGTTTTTGGATCCGGGGAAATAGCCTCGGAGATATGACATTTTCGAAATTTTTTTTCGAAACCATTCAGGGAAAAACGGAACGATAGGGCCAAACGATTTGATTTTTCATAACCAAAAATATTTTTTATTTTATTATATTTATTTATAAATTTTCGGGGAAAAAATTTACTCTGAAGTGTAAATTTTTTTTACAAAAATCCTTTTTTATCATTCCTTATTTGTCTATAGTAATAATAATTTTATTTTTTTTTTGATTGAATAATTAATTTTAAAAAATTTTTTAAAACTGGGGGGTTTTCGGGGATTCTCATCGGATTAAAAGAATTCAAAAATTTTTCCCAAAAAGGGTTTACTGTGTACACTCTCCCCAAATCTGGGGGAAATTTTGCGATTGGGTTTGCTAAAGGATTTGGGGTATTTGGATATCCTAAAAACGAAATTTTAGTTAAAAATTTTGCGTCAGCTACTTTTTTTCCTTTTTAATAAAGAAAAGAGATTTCGCCTATAGCTTTTGACCGCAATTCAAAAAAGGCCCCCCAACCCTAAAAAATTTAAGCGGTAAGGGGGAAACTTTACAAACCTGTTTCTTCTAAAAAGTGAAGTAACCAAGACGAAATATCTGCTGTCATTAAACAAACAGACGGCCCTTTTTGAAAAACCCAAACCTTTTTCCCCAAACCAGCATTAACACCCAAAAACTCTGTGCTCTCTTTACGCACGAAAAACAAATTCTTAAAAATTCCCCTTATCATCCCCGACGTTATATGGTTTTAAAGGGGGACATTGGGGAACCCCTAATGGGGTCCCGGGGTTGGATTTTTCGGAAAAAGAAAAGGTTCTGTAAAATTTGGGATTGGGGGCCCTCGAATACGCGGAACGAAAGAACCGGCTACGCTTAAGGCCAGATCCCCGTAAGGGCGGGGGACGAGGGAAAACCCCCACCCTTTGGAAAAACCAGGTGGGAAGGACCTTCCTACCACTTTTGGGAAACTTCAATTGGGCCCAAAAAAACGAAAAAATTTTGATTTTACTTTTTCTAGAAATAATTTTTAACACTATATTCAAATTTAAATTTTAAACAAAAACTTTAACAATTTCCCCACCCCCTTTTTTAAATCAGGGGAAAATAATTATTCTAATGTTTTAAGCGAAACAAACCAAAAATTTTTTCTTAGAGGAAAAATTAAAAAGTCACGGGGAAAATTAAAAATCTACCCCCTGCAAGGGGGGTCAATTAAAATTTATTTTTAAAATTTTTACCAACCCAAAACCGTTTCTTCCCCGGGCCACAATTAAACGGGGTATAATTGTCAAAACCATAGCCGTAAGGGAAATCTCTTTTTAAACTCCCCAATTGATATATTTTTCGGGCC
>NW_026093979.1:0-4664 GCF_024586455.1 Bactrocera neohumeralis | reverse complement strand
GTCATGTTGTCCGTATGGATGAAAACACTCCAGCTCTGAAAGTGTTCGACGCAGTACCCGCCGGGGAAGCAGAGGAAGAGGAAGACCTCCACTCCGTTGGAAGGACCAAGTGGAAAAGGACCTGGCTTCGCTTGGAATATCCAATTGGCGCCACGCAGCGAAAAGAAGAAACGACTGGCGCGCTGTTGTTAACTCGGCTATAATCGCGTATAGCCATAGCGTAAGCGGTGTCTACGCCAATTAAGAAGAAGAAGAAGATATTAAGGTGTAGAATCGATTTTTTGATACATACACAATATGATATCGATATCAAGTTGCGTAAAAATAGAGTTGTCCTATAGCCGTAGCGACAGTGTATTTGGAACAATTTAACAATCCTAAATTAAGGTGTAGAATTCATTTTTTTGATGCATACACATTAAGCAATCGATATCAAGTTGCGTAAAAATATGAACTTTACATATAGCCATAACGACAGTGTATTTGGAGCAATTTCGCAATCTTATATTAAGGTGTAGAATCGATTTTTTGATACATGCACATTAAGCAATCGATATCAGGTAGCGTAAAAATATGAACTTCACATATTTTTGCTAATTAATCGTTTTGATGTTATTGGAGTTGTCATAGAGTTGCCCAATAGCAATAGCGATAGCGACAGTGTATTTACATGAACTTTACATGTTTCTGTCAATTAGCCGTTTTGATGTTATTGGAGTTGTCATGGAGTTGTTCTATAGCAATAGCGACAGTGTATTTGGAACAACTTTGCAATCTTAAATTAAGATGTAAAATTGATTTTTTGGTACATACATATTATGCAATCGATATCAAGATGCGTAAAAATATGAACTTTACATATTTTTGCAAATTAGCCGTTTTGATGTTATTGGAGTTGTCATAGAGTTGTTCTGTAGCAATAGCGACAGTGTATTTGGAACAATTTTACAATCTTAAATTAAGATGTAAAATTGATTTTTTGGTACATACATATTATGCAATCGATATCAAGATGCGTAAAAATATGAACTTTACATATTTATGCAAATTAGCCGTTTTGATGTTATTGGAGTTGTCATAGAGTTGTTCTATAGCAATAGCGACAATGTATTTGGAACAATTTTACAATCTTAAATTAAGGTGTAAAATTGATTTTTTGGTACATACATATTAAGCAATCGATATCAAGATGCGTAAAAATATGAACTTTACATATTTATGCAAATTAGCCGTTTTGATGTTATTGGAGTTGTCATAGAGTTGTCCTATAGCAATAGCGACAATGTATTTGGAACAATTTTGCAATCTTAAATTAAGGTGTAAAATTGATTTTTTGGTACATACATATTATGCAATCGATATCAAGATGCGTAAAAATATGAACTTTACATATTTATGCAAATTAGCCGTTTTGATGTTATTGGAGTTGTCATAGAGTTGTCCTATAGCAATAGCGACAATGTATTTGGAACAATTTAACAATCCTAAATTAAGGTGTAAAATTGATTTTTTAGTACACACATATTATGCAATCGATATCAAGTTGCGTAAAAATATGAACTTTACATATTTATGCAAATTAGCCGTTTTGATGTTATTGGAGTTGTCATAGAGTTGTCCTATAGCAATAGCGACAATGTATTTGGAACAATTTAACAATCTTAAATTAAGGTGTAAAATCGATTTTTTGATACATACATTCTTAGCAATCGATATCAAGTTGCGTAAAAATATGAACTTTACATATTTATGCTAATTAGCCGTTTTGATGTTATTGGAGTTGTCATAGAGTTGTCGTATAGCCATAGCGACAATGTATTTGGAACAACTTTGCAATCTTAAATTAAGATGTAAAATTGATTTTTTGGTACATACATATTATGCAATCGATATCAAGTTGCGTAAAAATATGAACTTTACCGTTTTGATGTTATTGGAGTTGTCATAGAGTTGTTCTATAGCAATAGCGACAGTGTATTTGGAACAATTTACAATCTTAAATTAAGGTGTTGAATTGATTTTTTAGTACATACATACACATTAAGCAATCGATATCAAGATGCGTAAAAATATGAACTTTACATATTTATGCAAATTAGCCGTTTTGATGTTATTGGAGTTGTCATAGAGTTGTTCTATAGCCATAACGACAGTGTATTTGGAGCAATTTCACAATCTTAAGTTAAGGTGTAGAATCGATTTTTCGATACATACACATTAAGCAATCGATATCAAGTTGCGTAAAAATATGAACTTTACATATTTATGCTAACTAGCCGTTTTGATGTTATTGGAGTTGTCATAGAGTTGTCGTATAGCCATAGCGACAGTGTATTTGGAGCAATTTTACAATCTTAATTTAAGGTGTAGAATCGATTTTTCGATACATACACATTAAGCAATCGATATCAAGTTGCGTAAAAATATGAACTTTACATATTTATGCTAATTAGCCGTTTTGATGTTATTGGAGTTGTCATGGAGTTGTCGTATAGCAATAGCGACAGTGTATTTGGAACAACTTTGCAATCTTAAATTAAGGTGTAGAATCGATTTTTTGATACATACATATTATGCAATCGATATCAAGATGCGTAAAAATATGAACTTTACATATTTATGCAAATTTGCCGTTTTGATGTTATTGGAGTTGTCATAGAGTTGTTCTATAGCAATAGCGACAATGTATTTGGAACAATTTTACAATCTTAAATTAAGGTGTAAAATTGATTTTTTAGTACATACATATTATGCAATCGATATCAAGATGCGTAAAAATATGAACTTTACATATTTATGCAAATTAGCCGTTTTGATGTTATTGGAGTTGTCACAGAGTTGTTCTATAGCAATAGCGACAGTGTATTTGGAACAATTTTACAATCTTAAATTAAGATGTAAAATTGATTTTTTTGGTACATACATATTATGCAATCGATATCAAGATGCGTAAAAATATGAACTTTACATATTTATGCAAATTAGCCGTTTTGATGCTATTGGAGTTGTCACAGAGTTGTTCTATAGCAATAGCGACAGTGTATTTAGAGCAATTTCACAATCTTAAATTAAGGTGTAGAGTTGATTTTTTAGTACATACACATTAAGCAATCGATATCAAGTTGCGTAAAAATATGAACTTTACATATTTATGCTAACTCGCCGTTTTGATGTTATTGGAGTTGTCATAGAGTTGTCCTATAGCAATAGCGACAGTGTATTTGGAACAATTTAACAATCTTAAATTAAGGTGTAGAATTGATTTTTTAGTACATACACATTAAGCAATCGATATCAAGATGCGTAAAAATATGAACTTTACATATTTATGCAAATTAGCCGTTTTGATGTTATTGGAGTTGTCATAGAGTTGTCCAATAGCAATAGCGACAATGTATTTGGAACAATTTAACAATCTTAAATTAAGGCGTAAAATTGATTTTTTGGTACATACCTGCATATTATGCTATCGATATCAAGATGCGTAAAAATATGAACTTTACATATTTATGCAAATTAGCCGTTTTGATGTTATTGGAGTTGTCATAGAGTTGTCTATAGCAATAGCGACAGTGTATTTGGAACAATTTAACAATCTTAAATTAAGTTGTAGAATTGATTTTTTGATACATACACATTAAGCAATCGATATCAAGATGCGTAAAAATATGAACTTTACATATTTATGCAAATTAGCCGTTTTGATGTTATTGGAGTTGTCATAGAGTTGTCCTATAGCAATAGCGACAGCGTATTTGGAACAATTTAACAATCCTAAATTAAGGTGTAGAATTGATTTTTTGGTACATACACATTATGCAATCGATATCAAGTTGCGTAAAAATATGAGCTTTACATATTTATGCAATTAGCCGTTTTGATGTAATTGGAGTTGTCATAGAGTTGTCGTATAGCAATAGCGACAGTGTATTTGGAACAATTTTACAATCTTAAGTTAAGGTGTAGAATTGATTTTTTGATACATACACATTAAGCAATCGATATCAAGTTGCGTAAAAATATGAACTTTACATATTTATGCAAATTAGCCGTTTTGATGTTATTGGAGTTGTCATAGAGTTGTCGTATAGCCATAGCGACAATGTATTTGGAACAGCTTCACAATCTTAAATTAAGGTGTAGAATTGAATTTTTTGGTACATCTTTTTTAAAAAAAAAACGCATAAAATTTGCAAAATCTCATCGGTTCTTTATTTGAAACGTTAGATTGGTTCATGACATTTACTTTTTGAAGATAATTTCATTTAAATGTTGACCGCGGCTGCGTCTTGGTGGTCCATTCGGAAAGTCCATATTTGGGCAACTTTTTCGAGCATTTCGGCCAGAAGAGGCCGAATTTCTTCGGAAATGTTGCGGGAATATTCCCTTTTATTTCTGTAGATTTTAGACTTGACGTAGCCCCAAAAAAAAATATTTAAAAAGGCGTTAAATCGCATGATCTTGGTGGCCAATTTACGGGTCCATTTCTTAAATGAATTGTTCCCCGGGTTTTTCCCCTCAAAATGGCCATAGAATCGCGAGCTGTGTGGCATGTAGCGCCATTTTGTTGAAACCACATGTCAACCAAGTTCAGTTCTTCCATTTTTGGCAACAAAAAGTTTGTTAGCATCGAACGATAGCGATCGCCATTCACCGAACGTTGC
>NW_026093978.1:0-5316 GCF_024586455.1 Bactrocera neohumeralis | reverse complement strand
TCGTGGTGTTGTGCGTTATGAATTCCTTTTCCAAACGGTCAAACAGTGTACAAGGAATATTATTTGATCGTTATGCGTCGGGATTGCGCGAACGCTATCCCACTTAAAAAAGGAATTGTGGGAAAGACAATTCTTGGTTTTACACCACTATAATGCACCACCCATACTGCCCTCGTAATTCGTGATCATTTCGACAAAAACTCAACCCATATCGTTCCGCAATCACCGTATTCTCCTGATCTGGCGCCGTGCGACCGCTCCGGGGACACCGTTTTTTACGATAGAGAGATTCAAGCCGCAGAGAAGACGGAACTGAAGGCCATCCAGGAAAATGACTACAACCAGTGTTTCAAGATTGAAAATCCGTTGGCATAAGTGCATTGCATCGGGAGGGGATTACTTTGACGGGGAGGAAATTGAATTGGAAGAATAAATAAAGAATTTCAAAATAAATACAATGTCACCCTTATTTTTGGACACAGTAGTATTTTCTAATCGAACGTCCCAAATACTTGATCTAGTAGGATCAGCCACTTGGCGGCACGTAGCCAGTGCTGACAATCCTGCCGATCTTGGGACAAGAGGGTGCAAACCCCTTCATCTCGCCACCACCACCCTCTGGTGGAATTGCCCCCGATGGTTGAAGAATCTCCCGATTATTGGCCACAATCGCCTATGCGCCACATAATTGCCCCAGAAGTCGAAAATCGCCACTTATCACACAACAATGGATGATGATATCCTTGAACGTTTTCATCGTTCCCGCGAGCACTCAGAGTAGTCGCCTATATTCTCAAATTCGTAGAGCGACTCAAACTTAAGGTAAAGGGAGCGACTTGCCCGCAATGCGATACATTGACGCATCAAGACTTACAAAAGGCAAAGGTCGCTCTTATCGTATCAACCCAAACGCGTTATTTCAGCCGCGACATGGGGTTACTAAGAGAATCAGAGCCAATTGACAAAAAGAGCTCACTCTTGTACAAACCCATTTATAGAAACGAAAGGTCTGCTTCGTGGAAACGGCGGGCTTGCTAATTCCAGCCTTACGTATAACGAACGCCATCCCATAATAATACCAGAGAAATCCCCATTTGCCACATTATTCATCAAATATATCCGTATACTCATGTTACACGCCGAACATCGCCTCATGCAACATATGGTACGCCAAGAGTACTACGTTCCCCGCCTTAAGCCCCAAATCAAGAAGTGCATTTTCACGTGCAAGGTCTGCACTATATACAAGCAGAAAATGAGAACGCAGATTATGGCAGCACTTCCACCGGAACGCTGCAATTTCGCTCTGCCTTTCACCACAACAGGTGTTGATTTTGCTGGGCCTTTCCAGGTAAAGGTGTCTATGTTAAGGTCTTCCACTCTCATGAAAGGCTATGTGGCTGTCTTTGTCTGTTTTTACGATAAAAGCAGTAAGCCTTGAGCTATGTACCAATCTGACCAAGGAAGCTTGGCAAAACATTCATTGGAGCTCAACGAGCCACAGAGAAACAGTTCGTGGATTTCTTTAAACAAGTATCACCTGACACCGTACAAAAGTACGCCCCCAAGGTATCAATTGGCAATTTATACCCCCAGCGCTCCCTCATACGGGTGGTTTATGGAATCAGCTGTAAAGAGCTTAAATCTCATTTCAAGAAGAGAGCTGGCAGCTACAAATTTAATTGGAAGAATTCACTACATTATTAACTAAAATCAAGCCGTTCTCAACTCACGGCCCTCACGGTTCTCTCGCAAGGTCCCTCCGATTTCACAGCCCTAACTAGGGCATTTTGTAAAAGGAGCGACCATTCTGGCCACACCTGAGCCAGGCGTGGAGTCATATCCTTACTAAATAGATGGGAAAGAATTAAAATTCTCCATCATAATTTCAGTCGCCGATAGAAAGAAGACTATATCAAGGAGCTCACAAGAGGTACTGATGGGAAATACAGAAATGCGCCAAAAATGGGAGATTGTGTCCTGATACAGGACGAGTGTCTCCCCCTACCGAATGGCGGCTTGGCCACATAGAGAAGCTTTACCAAGGCTCCGACGGTCATATTCGCGTGGTCGATCTCCGTACGCAATCGGAAAGTTAACAAGACCGCTCGTTAAGCTATGTATAACCGACCGCCGATCGAAATGTAAACGATAAAACCATCCATCAAACCCGATAAATTAAATATTATAAAATAACAAAAACAAAACAACCGAACAACAACTTGACGGTCAATGCAACAAATTTACAATTAAAATAACACTCTTCTATATAGATAAACATGGTTGCAGACATGCCACTCGCTCCGACAACCAAACCATTCGCTCGACTATCCACGTGCCACGCCATGTAGCAAACTCCAGTTGCGACTGGCCCAGTCACAGCTCCCCGAACCACCACATCAACGGGTCCTCGTAGTGGGAAACCTGTGCCAGATATGTATATGGCCTCACCACCCATGCTGCACGAACCACCAGACACGACATCGATCAACAATCTGGTAGTCACCACCGCGGTGCAGTACGACGACAGCAATAAGCCGGGATGCACGATCGCGTCGACAGCCAACCACATCATCCTGCCGTATCCGGCGGCAACAGAATGGGACGTCGACACGACGCCAGCAACAAACGCCCCGTCACGCCGCACCTCAGGACTAAGCACCGTTGTAGCCACGCTCCAGCAGTTGCAATGACTTCTAGGCTGAAATATTCGCCTGGGAGGGCCAGGATAGCTAAATGAGCTTCAGTCTCCTGCCCCACACAACTTATATAATATTATGCTTATATAACCAACACCGAGCACCTAACCACAACAATAATCCCGATCCAGAACAATCTGCTCACTCACCGCATAAAAATATACGTCACTAGCACGTTCATTACCACACTCATCTCTCCCCACCTACAATCCACATCACATATGACTACATTACCACTGCATTTTCCACAAAAGGGAACAAAATTGGGCAGAAAAACAAGCTCGTCACTTCTTCTTTTTCTTGCGATCCGAACGAAATCCGTGCTCTGTTAATACCGAGGTTTTTCAGCCGTTACATATTGTGCGAACATCCCTTTTTTATCTTCAATAAATAAACAAATAAATAAATAATTTAATTTTTACTTACACAACCCTCTTGCGGATATAGTACAAATACATTCTGTAGAAATTTTTGATTGATTTGTACATAAATCCTTCAGAGAAAAATATATTTGGTGAAATTTTTGGTGGAATTGTGTGTTGCCTTTTTATTGTAATTCCGAAAGGTGAGTGCGAGGAGACTAATCCAGAAAATACATGTATATTTGCATATTTACCGTGCGATTCTGTACTGTGATACAGTCTCAAGTCTCTAAATTTGAGATTTTAAGTTAGAAAAATTTTTCAGACTTCTGACTATTTTGCTATTCTATAAGTGGCAGACACAAAATCTATTACATTTCATTATTAAGAGATGTTTTTACACTTGAATGAAAATAAATACATATGTATGTCAATAACAAATATTAAATTTTATATAACATAGTCAAAAAAGATAATTATCAATAAAATAAAGATATATGTTGACTTTGTTTCATAATATTTACGAAATTTAAGTAAAATTGATTTATTTTTAACCTTTCGTGTTTGAGTTGCTTTACAAAATATAAAAAAACGACAATGGATTAATATCTATGATGATCTCTATTCGAGTATATTCAAATAGCAGACAAGAGTTCTTTTTTAGTTTTTGTGATCTGCTAACTATCAGGTCTCAAATTTAAGGCAATATTTTGAGACTAACGCTAGAGACTATTTACTGAATATAAATAGCTCACAAATTGAGACTTTACCTCAAAGTGCATTTTAATTGTTGCAACTTAATTTGTTTGCTGCATTATGGTTATTGAAACAAAATATTGTTTCGATGATTGTTGCTATTATAAGAAATACGTTACTTAAATCTCCTCTGTTAAATGAAATGTTCTCATTTCAAAAACATCTAGGCTTGAAGTCATTATAATAATTAAATATTGTAGTGTTTGTTTTTAATTTTTTATGCTTATAGTTAATACCTTTTTATATTATATAGAACATGTGTTTGCATGTTTCTTATGATGCTTTCTTTTCTCTTATAATTTAGTTTTAAATTAGCTTTAATTTTCTAGGAATTCAGCAACAATTTTCCTTTTGGCTTGCCTTGTTTTCGGTGATTTTTTTGGTAATTGGTGTTGCTTTTGTAAATTTTCACTTTTCGATTGAGTATAATCTTTGTATAAATTTCTCTTGTTGCTTGTTTATAATTACCATCAATGCAGCTACTTGTGCTTGGAGGTGGGCCATCGTTGCTTCTTCCTTATTGATAATAAACTGTCCAATGTTTCAGGATTTTTCGGAATTCAACATTGTCCGCTGTTTCAGGGTCTATTGCGAATCTTGGTGAAAGTATTATCCATTATTTCAGGACCTATACTTTTTACCTTGTTCCATTTTTTCAGAATTGTCGCTGTCCGCTGTTCCAGGTCTGTTGTGAATCTTGCTGAATTCGTCGTTGTCTGTTTTTTCAGAGTCTGCTGTTGATTATTTCTGGGAGTATTGTCCGCTGTTACAGGATTTTATACTTCTATCCATTGCCATTTGTTTTTGCACTTTTTCGGGCATTTAGTGCTGGAAGTCCTACTTCTTGAGCAATTTTGATATATTTCGGAATATAATCTAGCTTTTGGATAGCAAATAAATTTGCCATCCCAGTTGAGCCCCAATGACTTTTACCAGAAGTAAAAATAAGTCAAAAGAATATATTTTGAGCTTCACCGAAATGTGTACTCTTTATTTAATACTCTTAAGATATATTTGCTTTGTTTTGAGATATGTTGTTGTGAATACCAAACTCCAACTGTTGTTTTGATACTTGCTTTTAAGATTGTTTGTTGTAGTGATAGTGCATTTCAATTGTTCCAACTCAGTGTTGTTTTGATGCATTGTGTTTACTGAAACAAAAGATTATTTCGATGTTTGTTACTATTATAAGAAATACGTTCCTTAACTCGCGCGTTTTTATCAAAGCAATGCGCTAAAACTGAATGAAACAGGTCAAAAAGTTAGAGGATTATTCAAGAATTAGAATGTGATATGAAGAATCTGAAAAAAAAACGTGCAATAGTTGCATAGTTGTTGTAACCTGATAATGTAACATTCGCTAGGATGAAACGCACTTTTTAGTGTGATAATAAAAAGACTTTGGACCAAAATATTAATTATATAAAAACAAATCGTATAGATTCATTCGTGGCGATTTAAGTTTACCAAGTAAAAATTTCTCGAGATGGCCCCCACAC
>NW_026093977.1:0-4524 GCF_024586455.1 Bactrocera neohumeralis | reverse complement strand
AAATAACTGGTGGAAAACATCAAAAAATGCGTCAAATAAACAATTAGGGCCCAAATAACAGGAAAAGAAAAAATGATTTATTAAATGGGTCAAAAAAAAGTATTTAGAGAAAACAGCTACCACAACAGGGATGGCCTTTTGGGGGAAATGCCCAAAATGGGATTGTTACAGGATATTCCGTGGCTGGGATAGCAGGGAAAAAGGAAACAATTTTCCACTTTTTTGCGAATGCCCAGCTCAGCACAGATCCGAACAAAACACTCGGAATCCACCAAGCACCAAATCTTGAATAGTTTTCCCACCAAAAGCATATGGGACATAAGTAGTTTATAGAAACCAAAAAAAGGTTTGAGAGAGAAGGTGAAAGAATGGAAAAGGTGGTTCTACGAATATTTATCAAAATGGCACATGAAGTGCTAAGAGCCCGATAGGCGCATCCCCTACCCCCTACCTGGCACCATCAAACATGTCAAAAATTTTATTTTATATTTTGAAATTTAAAAAATAATAAATTTAAAATGAGAAAATATTTTGATTTATGCTTGTATGTTTATTGTTTAAGATTTTAACCCCCAATTTTTCCCATAATATTTCTATAAATTAACAATATTAAACTAAATATTAAATGTTTTTTTAAAAATGTATTTTATTTTTATAAATCAAAACCCGTCTTAATCGCTCTTTAATTTTTCTTTTACCGAAATTTGCCGTCGGCTTTGTAGTAATGTTGCCTCTTCGAAATTTTCATATAAATGAAAACTGCGCTGTTAAACTGCTGAAGAGACAGCTTCTAGCTTACCATATGGCAAAATGTAGTATTCATATCTAGTAAGCAATGAGAAATGTGAGTCTGCACAGGCAAAAATGCCCCGTTATTTAATAAAAGTATTTTTTTGAGTTGGTAAAACCGAAGGGTTTGGGACCATCAAACATGTCAACACTTAATTATATTTATATAGTTTTAAATTTGAAATTGAAATTTAAATACACGATGTTTTAAAAAAAGGGTATTATGTTGTCGATTCAAAAATCTTTTTTTAATGCGTTCTTCAATTGAGGGAACTGGGGACAAAACCGTCAAATGTTTGACAGCGAAGTGGGCAGCTTTTGTATGGGAAAAAGGTTGTCGTTTTTTTCTACTTACTGTAATTTTTCCTTATTTGCTCACCGTTTGACCTCCCCGGGCAGACAAACATTTTAAAAAACCAAAACGCTAACGGCCCCCCGTTCTCGAGTTTTAATCAGACAACGAACAACAACATTTTTTTTCATATAGAAGATTATTTTTTCCGAATTTTTTTGTTGATATATTTTAAATTTACAACTATATAAAGATTCAATGTTTTGGTTAAGTGAAAAAAAAGTTTTTGTTTGGGTGAAATACTCGTAGCTTAAATCTATTGACAATTGTTCTTTTCTAATAATACGATACGTAATTTACTTAAGTTTAAAGTTTTATTTTTAAAAGTGAGTTCGAAAAAATTTCCCCATTTAAAGTCAGTGTGATGAAATTTCTATGATTGTACCCGACGGATTTGTTCTTGAATTTCAATCGTGTGGGCCATTCACTGGGTGCCCAAACATTACGGTTTCGATAAAAGATTCTAAGGGTGTATGAGTCAACCGGCATCATAGTTTTCCGGGAAGTAAATAGGAAATTTTTATTGTTTTCGGGAAAAATAGAAAAATTTTAAAAAAATATGATATCATTGCAAGCCAGCCTTGTTCTTATTTTGGCCCGCAACTATCGCAATAAAGGCCAGATCATCGGTTTTTTTCCGACTATCTAGAAAAGAAGATATCAAGAGAGCTGAGCATATTTCATTATCCCTCTTTTGCCATCGATTTCGCCCCAAAAAAAACAGTACCCTTTTTTCCCCCACTTTCAACACACAGGTTGTAGTGCGTTTTTGCGTGGGGGAACTTTTTTGAAAAGGGGTATAAAACCTTTTGTTTCGAAACTAGCGCAAAAAAATTTTTTTTCCCATTTTACTTTCCGCTTGTTCTTTGGAAAAGTAGCTGTACTTTTTTTTAATATTTATATGAATTTAAAATTTTTTTTTGAATTCTGAATTTTTTTCATCATCTTTGTTAATATACTTTAATTTTCCAAATCGTGCATTTGTTTTTTTCAAATGAACCCAAAGTCTGTATTAAAAACATTTGAAATTTTCGGAAGATACGGGAACTCATTTAAGTTTGACCTTCCAAATAATTAAGAAAAATTTTATATAAATTGGATAAATTTCTGAATTCCCTTGGTAAATAGACTTTTTGATTATTTTTTCAATAGTGTATTTGTGGCAACTTTTTTTTGTAATCTTTGATAAATTCATTTTCGATGGTCTGTTTTTTTATGTGGTGTTTTTTTTCAAAACTAATAGTTTTCTTTTAAAGCATGTCTCAAAAAAATTTGAGAAATATTTAAAGTTTTTAAAAAAAAAAATTTGGGAAACTTTTAAAAATTTTTCCCTCCCCAATAGGGGAAATTTAAAGTCCAGTTTTGCCCTTTTAAGCTTTGCTTCCTGCCCAGCTCACCTTTTTTAATTTTTTGTTTTATATTTGAAAGCCATGTTAGGTCTTATGTTTGACATACCCCCGTAATGTTCGTTAATATTTTTCCGGGAAATTTCAACTTTGACTCCTTCTTACATTTGGTATTTAAACGGGGTTGGGAAGTATTTTTTTAATTTTTTTTTTTTCCTTTCTCACTGGTTTGGGTTTAAATCCACGTTTTCCAACGCAGCACTTCATCATCGTTATTATCATAATGGGACAGGATTTCCAAATATGGGAAAATTTTTTTAGTTTAACTTAATTTTTTAGACGCAATTGATACATTTTTATTGTTACTTATTTACTTACACTTCACATCTATCTAAAAAAATTTATGAGCTATTTAAAAGAAACAATTATAGGCATACATACAAATACACAGAGACCACATCACTTTTGAATAACCGACAATAATTAATGAAACATAAGTAACTACTTACTTTTCCATGGGTAAATTATAACAAACAAACATTTGTTGATCACAACTGTTTTTATTTTGTTTACTTTGATGTGTTTGAAACAAATGAAGATAATTTGGACTTTCACAGCTTTTTTCACCAGATAGATCAATGTATCAAAACGTACACCAAGAATTAACGGCGTAAAGAGGAATTAACCAAAATCGAAAGAGCACATAATGAAGATATAAAATGTTGTTATCTTCTATATTTTTGTGCCTTTGCAGTAATCGTTCCACATGCAAAAAAAAATTTTAGGACATACGATAATTTTGCGCGAACAGAAAAAAATTACAGTTACAAAGATAAATTGAAACTTAGTTTTTTTTGGAACTATAGCTTTTCAATATTTTTTTGGATAGGGGAATGTGAATTCAGAATTTGCCGAGCAAATAATGCACAAGCATACAAAAAAATTTTTTTTTTTTTACGAGGGGGAAGCATCGAAAGCCTGGACCCAATGTCAGTGTGGAATTTTAACCCGAACTAAACCCCCTACCGTCATGTACCTTTCCCCCCGGTACCACCGCAATTTTCTTGGGAGGATGGTTGAGGACCCCCATGCGTACGTGAGGGTAAAAAATGCATTCAGTTACAAGTTGCATTTACGGCCCCACCTCTGGGGGAAAACCCCCCTGTACATTGTTCGTAAACCCTTTCCCCGTCACGTCAATGTTTGTGTGTTTGACGTGGTTGTCCGTTACACTTATTCTCCTTCTCCGCCGCTGTTAGCTGGCAAGTTGGGATTTCATAAATTTTGGCGCAGCTTCGCAAGCAGCTTTCCTTTTTCCCATTGATTTTGGCACCAAGTTATCGGGAGTTGGGTCTAACCGAACCTTTTGGTTGCCTCTCATAATTACATATTTTTGGGCAAAGAAAAAAGGTGTTCAACATTTTTGACGGTACGACCCGCAAAATAACATGTGTCGTTATTTGCGGGCCCCAATCATCTCAAATATTATTTTAAGCAGCCATGTCCGGGGAATTTGAGTTTGGTGGGAAAACTATCTCACTGTCTGGTCTATTTAAGCATGGTTTGACGTTGGGGACGTCGGTATGTCCACCCCCGTTTCCCTTTCCTCCCAGCGTTTTTGCCCTTTATCCACGTTTTCCTTTTTATTTTTTTAATGATTTTGGGGGAACCCGTCATTTGTACAGCACTGAACCCTTGGCCAGGAGGGCAAAGTGTGTAAGGATGCCAAAAAGGGGAGATTTCCGATACTGTGCGGAACGCAGAACATACTCTTAGGGCCCCTGGCATATGTATATCGAAAAAAAAGGGCCAGTCGATATGATTTACCCCTTGGGTTTTTAGTCGGACGCCGAACAGCGCGACGACTTTGGACACCAGCTAATAGTCGTCTTCTATTTTGCTTTTGGGCCCCCGTGTATTGAGATTAACCGGGGCAAGGCTCTGCACACGTGCTTTTTTTCGGTGTACGCTAAATGTTCCTTAAAGGACATCCTTGCATCAAGTATGATTCCCAAAATTTAATTGCCGGTTGGTCGT
>NW_026093976.1:0-5452 GCF_024586455.1 Bactrocera neohumeralis | reverse complement strand
GGAAAAGGGCTTTGTTAATTTTCTTTTCCCTGGGAGAGTTTGCCACCCAATTATATTGTTGATCCGCATTTTGGTTGATCCAGCAGGGGATAACTCATTTTCCTTTAGGAGAAGTTCTCATGATTTTAGAGTTCTAAAATAAAATAGTTGGGAGCTCCTAACGAAAGGTGTGTTCAGTCACTGTCCCTACAACTTTGCTTATATTTTTGCCAAAACCAAAGAGAATAAGAAGAGGAGAAAACAAAAGGAGAACAGCTGACTAATCAGCCCAGGACGGCACCAAAAACACAACCACTTCACTTCAGAATTTAACCCCTATCCAAGTAATTAATTTAGTTATCGAGCTTCCGTTTGCTTGTCATGTTATTGATTTATTTTATTGATACATCTATCTATACATATATATAAAAATGAATGCCATTTTTCGTTGTGACTTTATAACTCAAGAACGGGCTCACCTATCCAAACCCAATTTTAGGGCTTGATAGATGGTTTATGTTTTGAAATTTTAAGAATCGGATATCAGAGTCTCGAGAAATAGGCCAAAACGTGGACCCAGGTAACCCTAGGATGTGTTTGTACAACATGGGTAGCAAATGGAAGCTGTTGATGATTTCTATAGTTTAGAGTATTTTTGATGCCGCTTCGTGACTAGAGTCTCGAGATAGGGGCCCAAAAAATGTTTCAAAAATTTCACCACATATGTACATTTTTTTTTTAACTCATCTCCTACTTGGAAAGCTGAAAAGCGCTCAATGTATGGTGAAATTATTTTTAAAAACACACCAAAAACCCATTTGTTT
Source organism: Bactrocera neohumeralis (assembly GCF_024586455.1). NCBI lineage: Eukaryota > Metazoa > Arthropoda > Insecta > Diptera > Tephritidae > Bactrocera > Bactrocera neohumeralis. The sequence goes on along the minus strand of NW_026093976.1, from coordinate 4,649 downwards.
GGTCAGATTCATCCCACTTAGCCAGCGGATTATACGTTTTCATATTAACATACATACATCAATAATAGTTTAATCATTTACTAAACGATTTGTTACCTACTTAGCTCCCTCTTTCGTTCTCAAAATTTATGAACTTTCGTCTTAACTAGCATACTTATTATTCCCACCTACAAATTTACTTGCATTATATTTATATCAACATGTAGGTATGTATGTAGCAGACAGATCGACAACCAAAGTAGGCTTTAAAGACATCGAACTATATTACGTGCATTTATTTTGCATAGAGAAATATATGAATATTTTTTTTTGTGGGTATATAGAGCTTTGACTCTTAGCATTAAGAAAATTCAAATTAGGGGAATATATGACATTAGTTATTATATTTTTTTAATAATTATTGAAGTTTAATGTGAATTTGTGAAAAAATAAATATAGCGCAAAAACGAATTTCCGAGCAAAACACGGCAAGTTTGAACGTGTTGTATTAATCACACGAATGTATGTGTTTCCCGACGGAAAAACATATGGTGTACCACTATTAAAGAAGGTTTTCTAAATTTAATTTATTCTTTAATTGAAATAAAATGCCACGACCCAACAATGAGGAAATATTTACAGATCGGCGGACGCTTCATGCAAATGCTACGGCATTACAAAGGCGATCACAGACTCCAGATGAACGAGCACAAGCTAATGCATCGCAGCGTGAACGTAATGCACGAAATAGAACTGTTGTACCTGAAATTATGCGTCCCGCTTTTAATTACAAGTCAGATTAATTACAGTATGTACGGATATATTGGAATAATGGACGCAATATGTCCACATTGTGATGCGGCTAAATTTCAGGTGAAACGCCCGGCATGTGTTATGCTAATGGCAAAGGAGATTACCACCATTAGAAACTCCACCCGAACCATTGTCCTCATTAATTTTTGGGACTCTGAAAATTCGAAGCTCTTTTGAGTCATATTCAACAATACAATTCGGCATTTCAAATGACTTCTTTTGATGCTACTAACATTATTAGAGATAATTTTGTGCCGACGTTTAAGGTAAATACTTAAACAGGATTGTCCCAATCAATCTGAATCATAAAAGTATTCTATAGTTTTAAATTATTATGAAAAAATAAAAATTTTAAAATTGAAACATTTTGGGCAGTTTCCAGGCAAATTTATCATCACGTTTGGTTCTTATTGCCATCCCCCCCGACGCGATTATCAATTTTTGCAAATTTATTTTTTGGTATAAAAGGGAATTGATCAACGTTTGAAATTTGCTTTGAATACAAGATGAGAAAATTATTTGGCGGGGTTTTTTCCACCAGCATAAAGCAAGTTAATTGTTCAAAATTGCCTCGATCGTATCCCCTTTTGACCCCCCCACAAAATCGTAATAAGGGCGGGATAGAAAAACCTTTTGGGAGAGCTTTGAAAGGCGATTAAATCATCGACAATTGATGAGGTTGAAATTTGAAATTGGGGTGATCATTTTAAAAGGGGCGTGATATTATATTCATGGGTAAAAATTACCAATTGAAACCGTTTTTGGAACTTCATCGTAGTTATGACGTTTAAAAACCCCCAAACATTGCTTTGGGAAATGACGAGGGTATAATATAAATATACCAATGATTGACCCAAAGAACAGGAAATAATATTTTCAGTTTTTGGACATTTATCATTTGTAAAAAATTTTTAAGTCATAAAAAAATAAAAAAAATTTAGTGCCTGAATTTTTATTCTTATCGATTGATGGTTCGTCCAAAGAACAAAACTATATCTTGAGATGTCAAACTATATCATCAGTACATCGTTATATGTACGTCTTTTTTTTCCCGTTTCAACCAAGAAAAAATTAAGGTCTGAAAAAATATATTCATTTGCAAGATGCGATAAAATGATGCTAATATTAAGGGACATCGGACTTTTAAATTATTTGCCATCTTCTTATATTGGCGGCCCAGGGAATAGGGAACGAATATGCAAAAGGGACGCAATGTTTTTTAAGAAAATACGGTCGACCGGATCTGTTCATTAAATTTTTTAAAACCCGGGGCAGGGTTTTAATCAAAAACAATTTATTTGCAGGACAGTCGACAACCGATCGTCATGACTTTTGGGGGCGCGTTTTTCCGGCGGGGTAAAGCAATTATGGATTTAATTGAGAAATTATTTTATTTGGGGAGGGGGCCCCAAAATTTTACTCCATTGAATGGCAGAAAAGGGATTCGCACGCACATATACAAATTTTGGGTTGGTACATAAAGTAACCCGATCAAATGGGATAAAAACCACTTTTTGGGGACTAAAAAGGTACAAATTTCCCCGGGGTCAGTAGTATTTTTAAAAAAACAGATATAAAAACCCGGGGCAAACATTCGAATTTTAATAGATGGGGGGTAACCAGAAAAGTATATTTATAAATAAAAAAACATTTTAGACAAAGAAAGGTAAGAACCATTAATTTCCGACCATCATAAAATATTTTTTATAACATTAATCACTGGGCGCACAAGAACGTTTTTATGAAATTGATAAAATAATAAATAATAATATATTTGGAATTAATTTTAAAAAAACCGGGGCCACAAATATATATTTTAAATGGAAACTAATTTTTAAATAATTAAAAAAGAGAAAAAACATTTTTTCTCAATGATTTAATTTTTAAAAAACCCTTGGGACAAAATAAAAACCCCCGACGCCAGCCGAAAAATTTTCCTGCAATATTATAAAAAAAAAATTAATTTTAAAAAATCCAAAAAGGCCAAACCAGAAATTTTGAAAAAAAAAACAAAAAAAAAAAATGATGAAAAAACCCAAAAAATAATATAAAAAAACAAAATTTAAAAAATTTTGGGGCAAGAAAACCTTTGGGCGCCAGTCGAAGATAAAAACCGACAATAAAAAAAAAAAAATACACTCCAAAAAAAAAGGCACTAATGTTTTTAAAAAAAACAATTTAATATTACCGGTGAAAAAAAAATTTTGGGAAAAATTTGCAGAAAATTTTAAAAAAAAAGGTTGTTTGATTTTTTCTTTTAAACGTTTACCTCAAAAAAGGGAATTTTATTCCCTTTTCCCCATGTGGGGGAAAAAGAAAAAATTTTATATCGAGGGGAATTTTTTCATTCTAATCTTTTTTTGATGTTTCCTTTTTTTTATACTATTTAGGAAACTATCTTCAATAACTTAATATATGTGCATGGTTTTATGTTTGTAAGGTATTGACACTAATGGGGGGCTGTTTTTTAAATGTACAATTTTTTACATTTTGTGCGTGAGTTTTTAATTTTAACTGATCTGGGAACTTTTTTACTTTCTTTTCCATGCATTTTTATTATTATGTACACTTGCCAGAAAATTATCCAAAACTTTGATAAGAAAAAAATAAGCTGAGAAAATTTTTGATCAAATAATCAAATTTGGGGAAAATTTTCTTTTTCCCTTAAAACCCCCGCACGGTGCAAAAACCAAAAATACTTCCTCTTGGTGCACCGGCCCAAAAACAAGGCCCTCGCAGAAAATTATTTAATTTCTAAAATATTTAGACAAATGAAGTTGATAATCGGGGTTCCGATTTCCCTTATTATCGAAAATATTCAACGCTCAAAAAATGTGGGGAAAATTGTAATTCTGTCAAATCCATTAAATATATTTGGGAAGTATGTAAATAAAGGGGGGATATGGCTATTTTCGGGGGTTTATGAGAATAGATATGATGAAATTACTTTAGCATCAAAAGAGTCCATTTAGTAGCAAAGAAGCTGTCTGGGATTTATGTCGTTTTCCCCGGGGACGAAAGATATCCTGCGGTTGTTCACGTGGTTTTTACATCTTGAGAATGACCAACGTTTTTTTTAATGTAGCAAATTTATTGGGAAAAAGCAGCGCAAAACCCCCAGCAACTACGTTAACAGCTTTTTTAAAATTTTGCGAAAATATACATTTTGGTTTAAATTTGTTATATTCTGAAGTGCCCTTTTAAAATGGGGAAAGTTCTCCGAAAAAATTTTAAAGAGAAACAAGGAACAGCAGTTCATGGGATCCTGGCATTTTCCAAACAGATGCAATTGGCAGAATATATTTCAGTACATCCAAACAATGTTGAGGTTTTTATTTGAGATTGTTAATTTGTTAACGGGAATGGCCCAAAATCATTTCAAGAATTGAGAACAGTCAACGGTCATTTTGGGGGGAAAATACCGGGAAACATGCTAACTTTTTTCATTTGTTGAAGGATGACGCTCATTGGATTCAACAATTCATGATGCATCTATTTGGGCTCATCCTCAAAAAAATACGAATGCTGTTTTTTCCGTTATATTATCAAATATATGCCATCAAATCCAGTTGAATTATGGAAAAAAAATAAAATAATATTTAAAAAGATATTTAATTCTGGGTTTGGGCATCATGCAAGAAATCCTGATTTGTTAATAACTTTTAAATGTACAACGAAACTCCTTTTATAATAATTAAAAATAGGTCCACGGATTGCAAATAAAAAATTAGTACAATTGGTGGCTAAATGAGTAAAAGGGCGTTTTCCCTCACATTTTGCATTTAATTTACCACCGAATCGACTATTCACCTCATCATGCGAGAGAACACCCACCCCATTAACAAATACACGCACAT
>NW_026093975.1:0-5458 GCF_024586455.1 Bactrocera neohumeralis | reverse complement strand
ACAATTTCTTCGGAAATTACATTGTTGCTTTAGAAAATAATTTATGCCAATTTTCCGATCGTTCAGTTGTATGGAAGCTATATGCTATAGTTAACCGATCTAAACAATTTCTTCGGAGATTACATTGTTGCTTTAAAAAATAATTTGTACCAAATTTCGTGAATATATCTTGTCAAATGCAAAAGTTTTCCATACAAGAACTTTTTTTCGATCGTTCAGTTTGTATGGCAGCTATATGCTATAGTTAACCGATCTAAACAATTTCTTCGGAGATTACATTGTTGCTTTAGAAAATAATTTATACCAAATTTCGTGAATATATCTTGTCAAATGCAAAAGTTTTCCATACAAGAACTTTTTTCCGATCGTTCAGTTTGTATGGCAGCTATATGCTATAGTTAACCGATCTAAACAATTTCTTCGGAGATTACATTGTTGCTTTAGAAAATAATTTATACCAAATTTCGTGAATATATCTTGTCAAATGCAAAAGTTTTCCATACAAGAACTTTTTTCCGATCGTTCAGTTTGTATGGCAGCTATATGCTATAGTTAACCGATCTAAACAATTTCTTCGGAGATTACATTGTTGCTTTAGAAAATAATTTATGCCAAATTTCGTGAATATATCTTGTCAAATGCAAAAGTTTTCCATACAAGAACTTTTTCCGATCGTTCAGTTGTATGGCAGCTATATGCTATAGTTAACCGATCTAAACAATTTCTTCGGAGATTACATTGTTGCTTTAGAAAATAATTTATACCAAAGTTTCGTGAATATATCTTGTCAAATGCAAAAGTTTTCCATACAAGAACTTTTTTCCGATCGTTCAGTTTGTATGGCAGCTATATGCTATAGTTAACCGATCTAAACAATTTCTTCGGAGATTACATTGTTGCTTTAGAAAATAATTTATACCAAATTTCGTGAATATATCTTGTCAAATGCAAAAGTTTTCCATACAAGAACTTTTTTCCGATCGTTCAGTTTGTATGGCAGCTATATGCTATAGTTAACCGATCTAAACAATTTCTTCGGAGATTACATTGTTGCTTTAGAAAATAATTTATACCAAATTTCGTGAATATATCTTGTCAAATGCAAAAGTTTTCCATACAAGAACTTTTTTCCGATCGTTCAGTTTGTATGGCAGCTATATGCTATAGTTAACCGATCTAAACAATTTCTTCGGAGATTACATTGTTGCTTTAGAAAATAATTTGTACCAAATTTCGTGAATATATCTTGTCAAATGCAAAAGTTTTCCATACAAGAACTTTTTTCCGATCGTTCAGTTTGTATGGCAGCTATATGCTATAGTTAACCGATCTAAACAATTTCTTCGGAGATTACATTGTTGCTTTAAAAAATAATCTACACCAAATTTCGTGAATATATCTTGTCAAATGCAAAAGTTTTCCATACAAGAACTTTTTTCCGATCGTTCAGTTTGTATGGCAGCTATATGCTATAGTTAACCGATCTAAACAATTTCTTCGGAGATTACATTGTTGCTTTAGAAAATAATTTAAACCAAATTTCGTGAATATATCTTGTCAAATGCAAAAGTTTTCCATACAAGAACTTTTTCCGATCGTTCAGTTTGTATGGCAGCTATATGCTATAGTTAACCGATCTAAACAATTTCTTCGGAGATTACATTGTTGCTTTAGAAAATAATTTATACCAAATTTCGTGAATATATCTTGTCAAATGCAAAAGTTTTCCATACAAGAACTTTTTTCGATCGTTCAGTTTGTATGGCAGCTATATGCTATAGTTAACCGATCTAAACAATTTCTTCGGAGATTACATTGTTGCTTTAGAAAATAATTTATACCAAATTTCGTGAATATATCTTGTCAAATGCAAAAGTTTTCCATACAAGAACTTTTTCCGATCGTTCAGTTTGTATGGCAGCTATATGCTATAGTTAACCGATCTAAACAATTTCTTCGGAGATTACATTGTTGCTTTAGAAAATAATTTGCTGCAAATTTCGTGAATATATCTTGTCAAATGCAAAAGTTTTCCATACAAGAAATTTTTTCCGATCGTTCAGTTGTATGGCAGCTATATGCTATAGTTAACCGATCTAAACAATTTCTTCGGAGATTACATTGTTGCTTTAGAAAATAATTTATACCAAATTTCGTGAATATATCTTGTCAAATGCAAAAGTTTTCCATACAAGAACTTTTTCCGATCGTTCAGTTTGTATGGCAGCTTTATGCTATAGTAAACTGATCTAAACAATTTCTTCGGAGATTACATTGTTGCTTTAGAAAATAATTTAAACCAAATTTCGTGAATATATCTTGTCAAATGCAAAAGTTTTCCATACAAGAACTTTTTTACGATCGTTCAGTTTGTATTGCAAAACATTTCCTTACAAGGACTTTTTTACGATCGTAAAGTTTGTATGGCAGCTATATGCTATAGTTAACCGATCTAAACAATTTCTTCGGAGATTACATTGTTGCTTTAGAAAATAATTTATACCAAATTTCGTGAATATATCTTGTCAAATGCAAAAGTTTTCATAGGAGATTACATTGTTGCTTCAAAAAACAATTGTACCAAATTTCATGAATATGTCTTGTCAAATGCAAAAGTTTTCCATACAAGAACTTTTTTCCGATCGTTCAGTTTGTATGGCAGCTATATGCTATAGTTAACCGATCTAAACAATTTCTTCGGAGATTACATTGTTGCTTTAGAAAATAATTTATACCAAATTTCGTGAATATATCTTGTCAAATGCAAAAGTTTTCCATACAAGAACTTTTTTCCGATCGTTCAGTTTGTATGGCAGCTATATGCTATAGTTAACCGATCTAAACAATTTCTTCGGAGATTACATTGTTGCTTTAGAAAATAATTTATACCAAATTTCGTGAATATATCTTGTCAAATGCAAAAGTTTTCCATACAAGAACTTTTTTTTCCGATCGTTCAGTTTGTATGGCAGCTATATGCTATAGTTAACCGATCTAAACAATTTCTTCGGAGATTACATTGTTGCTTTAGAAAATAATTTATACCAAATTTCGTGAATATATCTTGTCAAATGCAAAAGTTTTCCATACAAGAACTTTTTTCCGATCGTTCAGTTTGTATGGCAGCTATATGCTATAGTTAACCGATCTAAACAATTTCTTCGGAGATTACATTGTTGCTTTAGAAATAATCTATACCAAATTTCGTGAATATATCTTGTCAAATGCAAAAGTTTTCCATACAAGAACTTTTTTCCGATCGTTCAGTTTGTATGGCAGCTATATGCTATAGTTAACCGATCTAAACAATTTCTTCGGAGATTACATTGTTGCTTTAGAAAATATTTTGTACTAAATTTCGTGAATATATCTTGTCAAATGCAAAAGTTTTCCATACAAGAACTTTTTCCGATCGTTCAGTTTGTATGGCAGCTATATGCTATAGTTAACCGATCTAAACAATTTCTTCGGAGATTACATTGTTGCTTTAGAAAATAATTTACACCAAAGTTCGTGAATATATCTTGTCAAATGCAAAAGTTTTCCATACAAGAACTTTTTTCCGATCGTTCAGTTTGTATGGCAGCTATATGCTATAGTTAACCGATCTAAACAATTTCTTCGGAGATTACATTGTTGCTTTAAAAAATAATTTATACCAAATTTCGTGAATATATCTTGTCAAATGCAAAAGTTTTCCATACAAGAACTTTTTTCCGATCGTTCAGTTTGTATGGCAGCTATATGCTATAGTTAACCGATCTAAACAATTTCTTCGGAGATTACATTGTTGCTTTAGAAAATAATTTATACCAAATTTCGTGAATATATCTTGTCAAATGCAAAAGTTTTCCATACAAGAACTTTTTTCCGATCGTTCAGTTTGTATGGCAGCTATATGCTATAGTTAACCGATCTAAACAATTTCTTCGGAGATTACATTGTTGCTTTAGAAAATAATTTATACCAAATTTCGTGAATATATCTTGTCAAATGCAAAAGTTTTCCATACAAGAACTTTTTTCCGATCGTTCAGTTTGTATGGCAGCTATATGCTATAGTTAACCGATCTAAACAATTTCTTCGGAGATTACATTGTTGCTTTAGAAAATAATTTATACCAAATTTCGTGAATATATCTTGTCAAATGCAAAAGTTTTCCATACAAGAACTTTTTTCCGATCGTTCAGTTTGTATGGTAGCTATATGCTATAGTTAACCGATCTAAACAATTTCTTCGGAGATTACATTGTTGCTTTAGAAAATAATTTATACCAAATTTCGTGAATATATCTTGTCAAATGCAAAAGTTTTCCATACAAGAACTTTTTTCCGATCGTTCAGTTTGTATGGCAGCTATATGCTATAGTTAACCGATCTAAACAATTTCTTCGGAGATTACATTGTTGCTTTAGAAAATTATTTACACCAAAGTTCGTGAATATATCTTGTCAAATGCAAAAGTTTTCCATACAAGAACTTTTTCCGATCGTTCAGTTTGTATGGCAGCTATATGCTATAGTTAACCGATCTAAACAATTTCTTCGGAGATTACATTGTTGCTTTAGAAAATAATCTATACCAAATTTCGTGAATATATCTTGTCAAATGCAAAAGTTTTCCATACAAGAACTTTTTTCCGATCGTTCAGTTTGTATGGCAGCTATATGCTATAGTTAACCGATCTAAACAATTTCTTCGGAGATTACATTGTTGCTTTAGAAAATAATTTATAACAAATTTCGTGAATATATCTTGTCAAATGCAAAAGTTTTCCATACAAGAACTTTTTTCCGATCGTTCAGTTTGTATGGCAGCTATATGCTATAGTTAACCGATCTAAACAATTTCTTCGGAGATTACATTGTTGCTTTAGAAAATAATTTATACCAAATTTCGTGAATATATCTTGTCAAATGCAAAAGTTTTCCATACAAGAACTTTTTTCCGATCGTTCAGTTTGTATGGCAGCTATATGCTATAGTTAACCGATCTAAACAATTTCTTCGGAGATTACATTGTTGCTTTAGAAAATAATTTATACCAAATTTCGTGAATATATCTTGTCAAATGCAAAAGTTTTCCATACAAGAACTTTTTTCCGATCGTTCAGTTTGTATGGCAGCTATATGCAATAGTTAACCGATCTAAACAATTTCTTCGGAGATTACATTGTTGCTTTAGAAAATAATCTATAACAAATTTCGTGAATATATGTATCTTTCCAAATGCAAAAGTTTTCCATACAAGAACTTTTTCCGATCGTTCAGTTTGTATGGCAGCTATATGCTATAGTTAACCGATCTAAACAATTTCTTCGGAGATTACATTGTTGCTTTAGAAAATAATTTATACCAAATTTCGTGAATATATCTTGTCAAATGCAAAAGTTTTCCATACAAGAATTTTTTCCGATCGTTCAGTTGTATGGCAGCTATATGGTATAGTTAACCGATCT
>NW_026093974.1:0-4827 GCF_024586455.1 Bactrocera neohumeralis | reverse complement strand
TGGTCAAATAAAAGCATCAGTTAGATAATTTTAAGGGTCTTTTGAAAGCCCTCAGCCTTTCTATCCTCTACCTTGAGCGTGGCAATAGTGTTCACAAACAAATGTAGTGTTTTGAGAAAATCACATTTTTTTTTCAACTTTGTAAACGCTCTAGCGGCTAAAGTATTCGACGTAGGTGGGTCAAATAAACAGCATCGGTTAGATAATTTAAGGAGCTTTTAGAAAAGCCCTCAACTTATTCTCTATTCCTACCAGGAGCGAGGCAATAGTGCTCAAAAACAAATGTAGTGTTTTGAGAAAAATCACATGTTTGTTTCAACTTTGTAAACGCACAAACAAATGTAGTGTTTTGAGAAAAATCACATTTTTGTTTCAACTTTGTAAACGCTCTAGCGGCTAAAGTATTCGACGTAGGTGGGTCAAATAAACAGCATCGGTTAGATAATTTAAGGAGCTTTTAGAAAAGCCCTCAACCTATTTTCTATCCCTACCAGGAGCGTGGCAATAGTGTTCACAAACAAATGTAGTGTTTTGAGAAAATCACATTTTGTTTCAACCTTCTAAACGCTCTAGCGGCTAAAGTATTCGACGTAGGTGGGTCAAATAAAGAGCATCGGTTAGATAATTTAAGGAGCTTTTAGAAATGCCCTCAACCTATTTTCTATTCCTACCAGGAGCGCGGCAATAGTGTTCACAAACAAATGTAGTGTTTTGAGAAAAATCACATTTTTGTTTCAACTTTGTAAACGCTCTAGCGGCTAAAGTATTCGACGTAGGTGGGTCAAATAAACAGCATCGGTTAGATAATTTAAGAAGCTTTTAGAAAAACCCTCAACTTATTCTCTATCCCTACCAGGAGCGTGGCAATAGTGTTCACAAACAAATGTAGTGTTTTGAGAAAAATCACATTTTTGTTTCAACTTTGTAAACGCTCTAGCGGCTAAAGTATTCGACGTAGGTGGGTCAAATAAATAGCATCGGTTAGATAATTTAAAGAGCTTTTAGAAAAGCCCTCAACCTATTTTCTATCCCTACCAGGAGCGTGGCAATAGTGTTCAAAAACAAATGTAGTGTTTTGAGAAAAATCACATTTTTGTTTCAACTTTGTAAACGCTCTAGCGGCTAAAGTATTCGACGTAGGTGGGTCAAATAAATAGCATCGCTATTATTCGACGCATAGCAGCTTTTAGAAAAGCCCTCAACCTATTTTCTATCCCTACCAGGAGCGTGGCAATAGTGTTCACAAACAAATGTAGTGTTTTGAGAAAAATCACATTTTTGTTTCAACTTTGTAAACGCTCTAGCGGCTAAAGTATTCGACGTAGGTGGGTCAAATAAATAGCATCGGTTAGATAATTTAAAGAGCTTTTAGAAAAGCCCTCAACCTATTTTCTATCCCTACCAGGAGCGTGGCAATAGTGTTCACAAACAAATGTAGTGTTTTGAGAAAAATCACATTTTTGTTTCAACTTTGTAAACGCTCTAGCGGCTAAAGTATTCGACGTAGGTGGGTCAAATAAAAGCATCGGTTAGATAATTTAAGGAGCTTTTAGAAAAGCCCTCAACCTATTTTCTATCCCTACCAGGAGCGTGGCAATAGTGTTCAAAAACAAATGTAGTGTTTTGAGAAAAATCACATTTTTGTTTCAACTTTGTAAACGCTCTAGCGGCTAAAGTATTCGACGTAGGTGGGTCAAATAAATAGCATCGGTTAGATAATTTAAGAGCTTTTAGAAAAGCCCTCAACCTATTTTCTATCCCTACCAGGAGCGTGGCAATAGTGTTCACAAACAAATGTAGTGTTTTGAGAAAAATCACATTTTTGTTTCAACTTTGTAAACGCTCTAGCGGCTAAAGTATTCGACGTAGGTGGGTCAAATAAAGAGCATCGGTTAGATAATTTAAGGGGCTTTTAGAAAAGCCCTCAACCTATTTTCTATCCCTACCAGGAGCGTGGCAATAGTGTTCACAAACAAATGTAGTGTTTTGAGAAAAATCACATTTTTGTTTCAACTTTGTAAACGCTCTAGCGGCTAAAGTATTCGACGTAGGTGGGTCAAATAAATAGCATCGGTTAGATAATTTAAAGAGCTTTTAGAAAAGCCCTCAACCTGTTTTCTATCCCTACCAGGAGCGTGGCAATAGTGTTCACAAACAAATGTAGTGTTTTGAGAAAAATCACATTTTGTTTCAACTTTGTAAACGCTCTAGCGGCTAAAGTATTCGACGTAGGTGGGTCAAATAAATAGCATCGGTTAGATAATTTAAGGAGCTTTTAGAAAAGCCCTCAACCTATTTTCTATTCCCTACCAGGAGCGTGGCAATAGTGTTCACAAACAAATGTAGTGTTTTGAGAAAAATCACATTTTTGTTTCAACTTTGTAAACGCTCTAGCGGCTAAAGTATTCGACGTAGGTGGGTCAAATAAAGAGCATCGGTTAGATAATTTAAGGAGCTTTTAGAAAAGCCCTCAACCTATTTTCTATCCCTACCAGGAGCGTGGCAATAGTGTTCACAAACAAATGTAGTGTTTTGAGAAAAATCACATTTTTGTTTCAACTTTGTAAACGCTCTATCGGCTAAAGTATTCGACGTAGGTGGGTCAAATAAAGAGCATCAGTTAGATAATTTAAGGAGCTTTTAGAAAAGCCCTCAACCTATTTTCTATCCCTACCAGGAGCGTGGCAATAGTGTTCACAAACAAATGTAGTGTTTTGAGAAAAATCACATTTTTGTTTCAACTTTGTAAACGCTCTAGCGGCTAAAGTATTCGACGTAGGTGGGTCAAATAAATAGCATCGGTTAGATAATTTAAGGAGCTTTTAGAAAAGCCCTCAACCTATTTTCTATTCCTACCAGGAGCGTGGCAATAGTGTTCACAAACAAATGTAGTGTTTTGAGAAAAATCACATGTTTGTTTCAACTTTGTAAACGCTCTAGCGGCTAAAGTATTCGACGTAGGTGGGTCAAATAAATAGCATCGGTTAGATAATTTAAGGAGCTTTTAGAAAAGCCCTTAACTTATTCTCTATCCCTACCACGAGCGTGGCAATAGTGTTCACAAACAAATGTAGTGTTTTGAGAAAAATCACATTTTTGTTTCAACTTTGTAAACGCTCTAGCGGCTAAAGTATTCGACGTAGGTGGGTCAAATAAATAGCATCGGTTAGATAATTTAAAGAGCTTTCAGGAAAAACCTCAACCTGTTTTCTATCCCTACCAGGAGCGTGGCAATAGTGTTCACAAACAAATGTAGTGTTTTGAGAAAAATCACATTTTTGTTTCAACTTTGTAAACGCTCTAGCGGCTAAAGTATTCGACGTAGGTGGGTCAAATAAATAGCATCGGTTAGATAATTTAAGGAGCTTTTAGAAAAGCCCTCAACCTATTTTCTATCCCTACCAGGAGCCTGGCAATAGTGTTCACAAACAAATGTAGTGTTTTGAGAAAAATCACATGTTTGTTTCAACTTTGTAAACGCCCTAGCGGCTAAAGTATTCGACGTAGGTGGGTCAAATAAAGAGCATCGGTTAGATAATTTAAGGAGCTTTTAGAAAAGCCCTCAACTTATCCTCTATACCTACCAGGAGCATGGCAATAGTGTTCACAAACAAATGTAGTGTTTTGAGAAAATCACATGTTTTTTCAACTTTGTAAACGCTCTAGCGGCTAAAGTATTCGATGTAGGTGGGTCAAATAAATAGCATCGGTTAGATAATTTAAGGATCTTTTAGAAAAGCCCTCAACCTGTTTTCTATCCCTACCAGGAGCGTGGCAATAGTGTTCACAAACAAATGTAGTGTTTTGAGAAAAATCACATTTTTGTTTCAACTTTGTAAACGCTCTAGCGGCTAAAGTATTCGACGTAGGTGGGTCAAATAAATAGCATCGGTTAGATAATTTAAGGAGCTTTTAGAAAAGCCCTCAACCTATTCTCTATCCCTACCAGGAGCGTGGCAATAGTGTTCACAAACAAATGTAGTGTTTTGAGAAAAATCACATTTTTGTTTCAACATTGTAAACGCTCTAGCGGCTAAAGTATTCGACGTAGGTGGGTCAAATAAATAGCATCGGTTAGATAATTTAAGGAGCTTTTAGAAAAGCCCTCAACCTATTTTCTATCCCTACCAGGAGCGTGGCAATAGTGTTCACAAACAAATGTAGTGTTTTGAGAAAAATCACATTTTGTTTCAACTTTGTAAACGCTCTAGCGGCTAAAGTATTCGACGTAGGTGGGTCAAATAAATAGCATCGGTTAGATAATTTAAGGAGCTTTTAGAAAAGCCCTCAACCTATCCTCTATCCCTACCAGGAGCGTGGCAATAGTGTTCAAAACAAATGTAGTGTTTTGAGAAAAATCACATTTTTGTTTCAACTTTGTAAACGCTCTAGCGGCTAAAGTATTCGACGCAGGTGGGTCAAATAAATAGCATCGGTTAGATAATTTAAGGAGCTTTTAGAAAAACCCTCAACCTATTTTCTATCCCTACCAGGAGCGTGGCAATAGTGTTCACAAACAAATGTAGTGTTTTGAGAAAAATCACATTTTCGTTTCACGTAAATTATTAGACGTGGGTCATATAAAGCATCGGTTAGATAATTTAAGGAGCTTTTAGAAAAGCCCTCAACCTATTCTCTATCCCTACCAGGAGCGCGGCAATAGTGTTCACAAACAAATGTAGTGTTTTGAGGAAAACAACATTTTTGTTTCAACTTTGTTAACGCCCTAGCGGCTAAAGTATTCGATGCAGGTGGGTCAAATAAACAGCATCGGTTAGATAATTTAAAGAGCTTTTTAGAAAAACCCTCAACCTATTTCTATCCCTA
>NW_026093973.1:0-5067 GCF_024586455.1 Bactrocera neohumeralis | reverse complement strand
ATTTTGGGCCCCAAAAAAATGGTCAAAAGGCGTTAAACCCGCATGATCTTGGGAATTTTACGGGTCCATTTCGAGATGAATTGTTCTCCGAATTTTTCCCCTAAAGGGCCATGCAGAAACGGAAGCTTTGTCTGGCGCCCACATTCACCGTAACGGTGCGTCCAACAGCATCTTTGAAAAAATACGGTCCAATGATTCCACCAGCGTACAAACCACCAAACAGTGCATTTTCGGGATGCATGGGCAGTTGGCCACCAAGATCATGCGATTTAACGCCTTTGAACCTTTTTATTAGAGCTGAGTCTAAAGTCTACGAAATAAGCCGGCAACATTCAGCGAAGTTTGCATTTCGGCGGCTCGAGCTATTCCCAACTTATCTTTAGTGCCAAGTGGACTTTCAAATGAACCACACCTAAGGTGTACGATCAACATTTAAATGAAGTATCTCAAGAAATAATGTGAGTTAATCTGGCGTTTCAAATAAGAACCGATAATTTCAGAGGCCTATGCGTTTTTTTAAAGGTTATCGTGCACCGATATTTGTTATGAAAGCTCATAAGTATTTACATAAATATTTTAAAATTGAGCTATTTTATGATGAATTCCATAAATTCTTTGCAAATATATAATTCAATAAGATTTGTATTACTACCTAATTATGCATTTGATATAGGTTTGGTATGACATACATATATTTACATGCATATGTATGTATATTAGGGTGATTCAAAACAAAATTTTTTTTTTTTTCAATTGGTACTCGCAAAAATAGGTTCCTAGACACCTCTAAGAAAGCCTCTCCATGAATAGATTTTTGGGGAGGCTTTCTTAGAGGTGTCTAGGAACCCATTTTTCAGGGTACCAAACGAAAAAAAAAATTTTTTTTTTGAATCACCCTAATATGCATTGATGTTTGACGATGAATATCTCGTAAACGCTTAACTTAATCGAAATATCGTAGTAGACCATTTTTATAGAGCAGTAAATTTCCTACAAAACTATGTGTATCATCATTCATAATAATTTTTTTTCATTGAGTTATAAAATTAATTAAATTAATAATAAGAAAAAAAGAATTTTTAAAAAAAAAAGTCAAATTTCAACCGTTAATATCTTTTAAACGGTTGGGTTTACGAAAAAATCATAAGAGACCTTATTTTAGAGCATTCAATTTCCTACAAAACCTAATTAACAAAATATTTTTTCAAGTAGTTGGAAGCGAGATATAAATTTTTCTATCTGATAATAAGAAAAAATAGAAAACCGTTAGGCGGAGGACCTTTCCGTTACAATTAAAAACTCATATTTGGAGAGGCTTTCTTAGAGGTGTCTAGGAACCTATTTTTGCGAGTACCAATTGAAAAAAAAAAAAAAAAATTTTTTTTTGAATCACCCTAATGTATATACTTAAATAAATATTTGCTTTGGTCATTAAACTTTTCGATATCATGTTAAAAGACCAAGCGGTCGCACATTTGCACATTTCTGTTGAAAGTGCGCTTGCGTTCATGAATGAAAATATTGTTGTTAGGTGTTTTTCTACAAATTTGAGCATCGACTATTTGGCTGCCATATTGACTTGTGACGCTGCTGACGCTATTTGAAACCATTGTTGTTTTTGTAGAACAATATTTGTAAGATTTGCGGTGACTTATCTACATGTGAACGCATATAAGTATGTATGTACATACATATGTTGTGTATGCATTATTCGTATGGGAATGTCATACGCATGTATGTATGTACATATACAGCAGCGTACGCATATTATGTTACTGATAAATGATATCTTGATTTGAAATTGATTTGTACGTAAGAATGTATGTAAATACATATCTGCAGGATAGATGCGTATGAAAGTTTTAAACGATAAAAGATGTGATTTATATATATTATTGTTGTAATGTATTAAGTTTTTTAGGACATTATGATAATATATCATATACATATGTATGTACATACATATATGCATACATATGAAACTTTATTACATTATCAAAGACAAGAAATATTTAAAAAGTAGCTCAATTGCCCATTAACTATAAATATTGCTTGGAGAATTGCATAGTTTAATAATAATGCTATCAATTTTGCATGAATACACAAAAATTGGCAAAATTGTATTCATATCAATTGATATGATAGCATGTAAACGTATAAAAATATACGCCAAAAGTCCAACATGCGTCTGTAAAAGCAATGTATATTTCTGAGCATAATTTTCATTAAATACTCAGCTCTGTTCACGCGCCACTGTTAAGATTTCTCCTTCTTAGCTAGCTGTGGTGAAACACGCTCATCGCATTTTGTTAGCTTTTGACAGTTTACACGCTTGTCCGTTGTTGGACCTTCTCTATAAATATACGTTCTCTGCCTGCCGTAAGGAACTTTGTTCCAAAAACTCAAGCTATTAACCAACCTGCGCCAAAAAATATGCAACAATTCAACTCCCCATAAACGTACTCAGTGCAAGCACAATTCTCACCCAAAACTAATTTGCATACACAATAATGGTGCAGATTTTCATGCCTAATTATTTTGCAAAACCAAAAGTAGGCTATAACTAGCGATCTTACAGTCTTTTTCTTATGGGTTTTGTCTTACGGTTTTACTATCACTTTTTTTTCAGTTAGGTCCCGCAGCAAAATCCCTATTAGTCTAAGATCCCACCATAGTACGACCATCACCCATCGTATTACGGGATGAAAATAATTTTTATATAAAATTTATTAAATTAAAATATTAATTTCGAGGAGGTTGCCTGGAAATTGTGATGCTAAGTGTAATTAATTAATAATTAAAAAAAAATTTTTTTTTTTAACATTACACCCACTCTCTTACGCAATAAGCAGTAGACTAATCGAAAGTATATAGAATATGCAAACACTGGGTTGCCTACTTTTTCTCGGTGCAATTATTGGGTTGCCAGGTAACATACAGGTAACTTAAAAATAGTGATTTGCACCTATCGACTTACGCGATAAACCTTATACCAAAATAAAGATAATTTTATTGCGAGTATAATGATATAAGGTTGCCTGCGAAAAATTGGTGCTGAATCCCGGTTGCCGAGTTTTAAAAACGAAATATTCGTGCGGCTGAATACGTGCGAAAGATATGTGAAAGAAAAGAACGCAGCATTGCAGTTGTGTGCAGCCTTGGTACATTTTTTGGATGAGTATTGGGAAAACCAAAATTTGGTAACGATCACCGGAAATAAAAAGATTTTTTTAACTGTTGACCACCAGTGTTTCTCTTACGAAGTCCAACAAAATTCCATAAAAAAAGTGAAGAAGTTGATTATGTGTGTCATCATGAAGAAGCGGATACGAGGATGATTTTTCATGCATATAAAGCGCCACCAGAGTCGAAAATTTTAATTAATGCCACCGATACCGATGTTCTGGTTATTTTGCTGGGAAATATTCACAAAATTCAGCATCCTGAAAATTGGCTAGCCAATTCAGCGACAAAAAATAAAAATTATCAACATTTGGAGTGCATTAATTGCACTGAATTAGCGTTGAAGTTGGGATACAAGTTATGCCTAAGTATTCCAGCTTTCCATGCATTTACAGGATGTGATTATACGGCTGCATTCTACAATAAAGGAAAAGTGAAACCATATCAATTATTTTCCAAAAACGAAAAGTATCGGGCAGTTTTTTCATCATTGACAGGTGAAGCTGATGTTTTTATCAACGAAAAAATGGTTCAAGAGTTCACAGCTAATATGTATGGTATAAAAAACTGAAATAGGATGAATGAAGCGAGATATCGAATTTTTGTGAAAAGTTATTCTTCAAAAGAAGACAACGAACAATTCTTAAAAAAAATAAAAGTTTTGACTCAAATACTATACCACCGTGCTGGATATCACTTAAACAAAAAACTTTAAGAACAATTTTTGTGAATTCTATGTGGCTTCATGCAACGGATCCTGAATGTGTTAAACTACAGCCTGAAATCTGCTTTTGGTTTGTTGATGATTATCTAAAACCAACAGGTTTCATTGGCGACCAAACGCCTTTAACAGTACAAGATATTGCTGAAATGACAGAGAAAGAAAATAGTGACGACGAATGTTGCCAGTTTTTCTTCGGATGAATCAGATTTTGAATAATGTAAATTAATTAAAAAATATTTTTAATCACTATGTTATTGTATTTATAATAAATGGCACTGAATACGTTCCTCGGACATATCTTTCGCACGTATTTAGCCGCACGAATATCGTTTTTTAAAACTCGGCAACCGGGATTCAGCATCAATTTTTCGCAGGCAACCTTATATCATTATACTCGCAATAAAGTTATCTTTATTTTGGTATAAGATTTATCGCGTAAGTCGATAGGTGCAAATCACTATTTTTAAGTTACCTGTATGTACCTGGCAACCCAATAATTGCAACGGGAAAAAGAAGGCAACCCAGTGTTTGCATATTCTATAAGCTATATACTTTCGATTAGTCTACAGCTTATTGCATAAGAGAGTGGGTGTAATGTTTAAAAAGAAATATTTTTTTAATTATTAATTAATTACACTTCTTCTTCTTCTTAATTGGCGTAGACACCGCTTTCGCGATTATAGCCGAGTTAACAACAGCGCGCCAGTCGTTTCTCCTTTTCGCTACGTGGCGCCAATTGGATATTCCAAGCCCCAGGTCCTTCTCCACTTGGTCCTTCCAACGGAGTGGAGGTCTTCCTCTTCCTCTGCTTCCCCCGGCGGGTACAGCGTCGAATACTTTCAGAGCTGGAGTGTTTTCGTCCATTCGGACAACATGACCTAGCCAGCGTAGCCGCTGTCTTTTAATTCGCTGAACTATGTCAATGTCGTCGTATATCTCGTACAGCTCATCGTTCCATCGAATGCGATATTCGCCGTGGCCAACGCGCAAAGGACCATAAATCTTTCGCAGAACTTTTCTCTCGAAAACTCGCAACGTCGACTCATCAGTTGTTGACAACGTCCAAGCCTCTGCACCATATAGCAGGACGGGAATTAGGCGACTTATGGAGTTTGGCTTTTGTTCGTCGGAGAGGACTTTACTTTTCAATTGCCTACTCG
>NW_026093972.1:0-5254 GCF_024586455.1 Bactrocera neohumeralis | reverse complement strand
CACAAAAAATTTTAAAATATAACTTTCCAAAAATTGAAAATTAAAAAAAAAAATAAAATTTATTAGGTCAAAACTTTTTATTTTAAATTAACCCCATTAAAAAGCTGGTTTAAAAATTAAAACCAAAACAAAATTTTAATTTTAGTTCATAAAAGTTTATTCAAATTTCAAACCCAGTTAAGAACTAGTTCACAAATTAAATAGCAAAATAATAAACTAGTTATTTGTTTGATAGTGTAAACACTAGTTTAAGGTCAGTAGGGTAATCTTTTTTCAAACAATTTTTTCTTTTGTACTTTCTGTTCCCTTATACCTAGAATGAATGTAGAAACCCACTTTACCATTAAAAGGTTTCGAAAAAGGCCCAGAAATAATAAAATGCACAGCTGGTACTTTAAACGTGTTTTTCTCAAAACACACGTTTTTAAACTGGCGGACATGATTCGGTCGAACTACTTAACCGATTTGGTAATTTTTTTTTAAATGTTTACAAAACCGCCTGGCTATCGTCCCTAAAAGATTAATAATTTTTTTATACTTTATTGACAATGTTATGACAAAATTTATGCAAAAAAAACATGGGGAAAAATTAAAAAAAAAAAAAAACTTTTTTATTTATCAACATTTTTATGATTCTAGTAAGGACGATAAATATTCACGTACTTTTTAAGAATAAATTGGGTTTTTGATCAATTAATTCCGAAAAAATGGCTTATACCCTCCACAATATACCGCATGATATGTGAAAAAAAGTTCTATTTTTGGAATAAAATTTCTATGAAAAAAATGAAAGAGGCAGATTACCCTACTGACCCCTCAATTCACAAATAACGTTTAATGAGCTAGCTCACAACTATTTCCGCAAAGACTAACTTCACAATATGATCAACGAATTAACAATTTATTATTGTCTAACAACTAGTTTATTTTCAACATATATGAATTTAATATTTATTAAACCAGTTTCCAACTAGTTCAATACAGCATAGTTTACAAAATATACATTAAAGGAACAAAATAGCCTATTATTGATGTTAGAAAAAACTGGTTTATTTCATGTCATTTTGAATTAGTTTTTTATAAACCAATTAAAAACTAGTTCCAGAAAAACAAATTAAAGCAAAGTACAAACAGTTATTATATTCCATAGTCTAAAACTAGTTTATTTTCAACTCACGCAATTAGTATTTTTTTACCAGTTCTCAACTAATTACTAAGAAATACGATTCACAATCAATTTCAATTATATATTTCATACTTCCCTCTCTCACACCCTTCAGTCCACACCTCAAATATTTATATCGCAAACCTCATATGGGCACCCTTAATTGTATACAGGTATCAGTTTATGGTTGAGACATCATTATTGTAATTATTGTAATCGAGTGCACGAAAAACAACAAAACCACTTACATATACTCGTATGCAATCACGCAATACATATATATTTATTATCAGCGTCATTCGGCATCTCAAATATTTCGTTAGCAACATAATGTAACAACAACAAGCACAAACTGAAAAATCATTGCCAAACGCTTAGTGTTGCGTGATAAATATTTGTGTCGTTTCCCTAACAGTGTAAGCTTGGCAACGAGAGTGTCAAAGTTAAAGGTATTTACCTTAAAGTTAATGACAAGCAAAAATCAATTTAATACCGCTTTTCCTTTACTCATTTGGCTAATGCAAGATTTTGCACTAATTTGCGATAATTAAACGATTGTTTTTATGTGTAAATATGTGCAATTATTTTTCAATCAAATATTAGTGGAACGGTTAACGAGTGAGTGAGAATTGTCATTGAAACAACTTGCAATGGAGTTTGAATGCATTAAGATTGCAAAAATTTCAATTCCGAGAGATGAGATTGCGGAAATACCTTCAGCAGTTATTTTGTTTATGGAAAACCGGGAAAGAATCAAATCTTTAACAAAATATCAAAATATTTAAAAAGCAACTTTAAAGATTTTGTTATTACAATTTTAATAAAAGCTTTTAGAAAGGGTATAAACAAATTTTAAAAAGGTATAAACAAATTTTTTTAATCGATATTGACTCAAACTGTTAAACACTCGGGTATGCTTTTAAAGAGCTAGGCGAAGGCAAAATAGCTTTCACAAGAGCTTCCAAAAGGCGTTAACGACGACTTGTTAAAAAGCTTCTACCGTAACTTTCCAAAAAAGTGTATATTTTTTCACAAATGTTTTCAGAAAGCTTTTTGGTAGAAGGTTTTTAAAAAAAGTTAGCAAAACGCTTTGAAAATATTTCTCAAAGACTTGATACAAAAATCTTAAAAAAAATTTCTAATATTTTTCATAGCAGCCTTAAAACCAAAAGTTTGAAAAAGTGTTCACATGTTCGTCACACAAATTTCACGGCTTTTACTGGTAACTTCAAACAGTTTTCAGAAAAGTGTTCAAATATTAAAAATTTTTTTTTTTTCAATTCTTTTAGCTTATCGCCCAGCTTTTATTAGACATCTTTTTGGCGCTAATTAAATTTCCTCTTTTTTAACTACATATTGCAGTTGGCTTTATGTCGGTATGTATATGTGAACAGTAAGTAATTTTTATGTGAACACATACATAACATTTCGCTCGAACAGCCATTCTCTCTCGCTGGGTAATCGTTGTCATTAATTTTTCTCTTCCTCTCCAAGTACGTCTTCCGTGCTGCGAATTTCTTAAGTCTACTTGCCGTCTTTCAGTCCTCTCACTTCGCTTTTTATGTGACTTCCAAGTATTCTTACTTTCATTCTCCTTTCCTCAGTCATCACTCCTCCTTCTGTGCCTGTGTTGCTTGCTGCCACACAATTAAAATTATCGCTGTGTTAAATTGACAGCCATAAAATTAAATATTGTATGTTGTAGTGTACTTGCTCTTTGTGTTAAAGCAAAAACAGCATAATTAATTGTTCTCCTTGTATTTGTAATAAATGACGCCTGCATGTGGCTACTGAATTGGTATTATCCTGAATGTCTGCAATATTATATGAAAATAACAGACTGAAAGTTTGCTACATTCATTTTTAACAATTTTTTAAACAACTTCTGCCTTTTAGTTATCAGGCATTGCATAATTTTATGAAAGCAATTTATTTTTTTCGTAATTTGAAATATACTCTCATTAAGATTTCCTGCTTTAAATATTGATTGCAGTACACCATATATGACACTTATAATTTACAGACCTATCAGCATATTCACACATAACAAATTTTGTATCAATCCTTATCACCAAGTTTTCGCTGTCACCAGCTGCGTATACGTAACACTTTTATAGAGAAAATAAATCGGACACTGCGTATGAGTACCTGAACTTCGTAGTATTTTTGAGCACTTTGATTGATGGTTTAGTGTAAAGATCGCAAAGCTTCCAGGAATTCAACACTGCGTATACGTAACATATCTTATAGAAAAGACAGACTGACGTATGAGTAACCTTTGAGTCACAGTGTTCTCAGCAGTACCTTAATTTGTTGTTTACTGCAAATGTCGCAAAACTGCCGGAAAATCGTATTGGTTAAATTAGATTAAGGTGTTTTTCAAGGCTTTTAAAATTCTGAACCCATCTTTTCATAAATGATTGAATTTTTTTCAGCTGAATTTAAACCCCACTAATACTCATGTTTTTCCAGCAAAAGTTAACCTTTGGCTATCACTACATCCTTTTAATGTAAACTTAATGTACTTTCCTCCAGTCGATTTTTGTGGAGGACTATCAATTTTATTGTTTAAAGCTTCTGAATATTTTAACAAATGAAATAAAAATATTTCCAGGCAGTTACTTTGATTAACTGTTTAGCCAAAGCGCACTTTTGAGCTACAAGAAATGGCAAAATATATGTCAATTTTAAATAATATACTTTTAATTCAATTTGGCACACAAAGCAAAAAGAGTCTTAATGGTCCATGAGGAGAGCAATAGAGTAGCATGTATGCCAGGGATAAAGTACAAGTATACATAAAAAGTGCAAATACCAAGAGAATTTACTAATAAATATATGAAACCAATTAAAAAAATATGACTTATAAAATACAAATGCATTTGATGTTCAGCGATAACGGTAAATACATTTTGAGCAAGGGCAGTACATTTCCCAGTGGACAACGTGATTATTGTACTTTTTGATGATTGTGAGAGATTTATTGCTCACAAATGTAAAGCAGTTATAGATGGAACGGTTGGTAAGCTACCAAAGAGAAATGAGCCTACAAAACACCCTACCAACCTCGCCACGAAATAAATACAAGCCACGCGTTGATCCGTTCAACGAGTTTCTGAAGGCTAATGTTAAATATTCTCGTTTAAAAAAATGTTTTAATGCTATTTTTGGCACTATCATCATTCTTATGGCTCTATATCATATTTTTTTCTGAAATATATTTCACTTAACACCAAATATAACAAACTTTACTACTAAATCGCTATATACTCTAGAAAAAATAAAACCACGTTTTAATCCACATATAATCCCACTCCTTATTCTAGGTTTACAAACAGTTTGTCTCACTATCATCCATATTATGTCTATATAATATACATACATATATCGGTGATTTTTGAGGTTAGGATTTTCATGCATTAGTATTTGACAGATCACGTGGGATTTCAGACATGGTGTCAAACAGAAAGATGCTCAGTATGCTTTGACATTTCATCATGAATATTTCACACAACTATAAAATGCTTGCAATCATTAATTTTATTATCAAAATCATATTTTGTGTTTTTCCGCTTTTTTTTCGACAAATTTTTTTCAGCGATGGGCTCATTTCTGGTTTTGGCTACCCTAAATAAACAAAATTGCCGCATTTGGAACGAAGAGCAACCAGAAGCCGTTCAAGAACTGCCCATGCATCCCGAAAAATGCACTGTTTGGTGTGGTTTGTACGCTGGTGGAATCATTGGGCCGTATTTTTTCCAAGATGCTGTTGGACGCAACGTTACGGTGAAGGCGATCGCTATCGTTCGTGCTATAAACCCTTTTTTTTGCCAAAAAAAGAACTGAACTTGGTTGACATGTGGTTTCAAAAGATGGGGTTCCGGGCCCCACAGTCCGGGTTCTATGGCCATTTTTAGGGGAAAAAAGGGGGAACAATTCATCCCCGGGAAAAGGACCCTTTAAATTGGCCCAAGATCTGATTTAACGCCTTTAGACTATTTTTTTGGGGGGTGGGGGCCGGGCTAAAGTTACAGAAATAAACCAGCAACCCATTCCAGCTTTTTAAAACAACATTTCCGAAATTGGGGT
>NW_026093971.1:0-5077 GCF_024586455.1 Bactrocera neohumeralis | reverse complement strand
TTGTTTACATAGCAACTGTTTGCCCGGTCCTTGGTTTTTTGCGGGGTGGACGTACCCCCTTTTCCATTTCATATTTTTTCCCTCGCCCTAACCGCCCCCAATTTTAATCACCCTTTTACCACTTCCCTTGTTGTTGTTTTGTTTTTTTCGTTAAGGGTTTCCCCCCCCTTTTTTGTTTCCCTTTTAAAAATTTCCCCTTTTTTCCCCGACACAAAAATTTTGACGCTTATTTTTTGGGGCCGTCCCCGCCCGACGCCCCCCCGTTCGTGGGATAACGCAAAGGGCACTCACCCATGCGATCGTTTTTGACATTTGAGGGCCCCCGGCTTTTTCAAAAAAAACATTGACAAAAATTTTTTGATATAGTATGCATTTGTCCCCCCTTTTAGTATGTTTTCACGAGTTTCCAACCGGGATATGCCATATGTATTTTTTATTCTTATTATTGATTTTTTTTGGACTATAAAAAACAGTTTGATGCCCGTAACCCCCCACTTCACAGTTCATATATCAAATTCCCCATATTTGGGGAAAAAATTTTTGGGACTAACGGAGATTGCATCAGATGTTTGGGAAAATAAAAAAATTTAAATGCAAAAAATAGAATTTCAAACCACAGGGAATTTATAAAGGAAATTTGATTAGATTATTTAGGGGACCCGGTGGTTACAGGATTAAAAACCAAAAGATCAATTTTTTAGGGCATCTAGAGTATCTAGAGAACAAATTTCAACCCTTTTTAAATGTTAAATGAGTTTTAAAAGTCTCCAAAATTTAATTTATATGTCAGAAATTAGAGAAACCCATCTTAGTTCTGGAAAATTAAAAATTTTAAATTTTAGCCCTTTAAAAAAGATTATAAGGGATATCCAAAACAAATTTCGAAATTAATTTTAATTTAAAAATTTGGATATAAATTTTTACCTTTAGTTCTTGATAATATTGATTTGAAATTCCCCCCACCAGGGCCACTAAGGGAAAGGGGCATAGGGTACAGGTATTTTCTTCTTTACTTTGGGAGGGAAAACCCCTTACGCGGGCAAACCGAGTTTAAAAAAAAGGGGCCAATTGCCCCTTCTTCGATGATGGGAATTGGGGGATTCCGAAGCCAGGTCCATCCCCCACCTGGTCCTTCCAACGGAGGAGGCCTTCCTCCGGTTTCCCCCCAAGGACTGGGGAGGGAAACTTTTCGGGGGCTGGAGTGTTTCGTCCATTCGGACAACCTTGTCAATTGTCGATATCCCATACATTTTTTGTTCCAACGAATACGAATTTTCTGGGGGAAGCGCGACCATAAATCTTTTACAGAACTTTTTTCTCGAAAAAAAAGCAACGTCGACTCATCAGTTTTTGAACCCTCCATGCTTCACCATACGAGTTAAAAGGGCGGGGATAATGAGGACTTAACGAGTTTGGTTTTTTTTCGCCGGGAAAAAGGGTTTTTTTTTTTTTCAATTGCCAACTTAGTCCGGGAGCACTGTTGGAAAGATATTCTTTTGGGAGATTTCGAGGCTGGGCGTTTTTGTAGGTGTTGATGTTTATTCTTTAAAATAGACGAAATTATCTTTCGATTTCAAGTTTTGATCAATAACAAAATGGGGTGACTGCCTAGTCGCGAGGGGCGACGATTCTTGTTTTACAAGAGAAATTTTTTCCTTTTCCCTTTCACCACCGGGTTATTTGCTTCGCTGCCTTAAACCCTTTTGGGGAAAACAGAACTATCGGCATGAAAAATAACACCGCATATGCCAGCCCTTTTAACCCAAAATTTTAGAGGTCCTTCCCGACCCCGATATTTTGCCCAACAACAGTTTACAGCCGATTAAAATTTGTGGGTACCAAATTCAGAATGGGGCCAAAAGGGAGCCCCCTTTTTCGCAGGGGGTTTAAAAGGGTTTTTTGGAATCCGAGAAGAGGGGGTTTCCCCCATTCTCCCAGGGTATTTTCCAAGTTTTAAAAGTAGGGAAAAATTTTTGTTGTTGAGTTGGGTTGGAAAGCTGAAAAATTTCCCCCCCAGTTTGCTGAGGGTTTTAATTTTTCCCACAATACCCTGATAGAACCTTATAGGGTTGGGGGAGGTTTTATCCCAGGGTTTTGGGGGGAATTGTGAGATTCCCGGGGATTAACACATTTAAATTCCAATTGGTTGTTTTTCGGGGCCCATATTCCAAAAAGCGGGATGATGTTTTATCATTTTTTCCCCGGTTTTTGGCCCGGCAATCCACCCACCGCCGGTTTGTTTTTCCCCAGGGGGGTTTTTTATTCGAACTTTTCATTTGAGCAAGGGAAGTCTGACCATCGTCATCGATTAAAGGGGAGTTCCCCCATCCCCCCACTTTTTCCCCGCCATTAAAAGAAATTTGATGAAGGGCCTCCAAATTTTAGTATGTTCTAAGCCCCCCTTAAAGACCCACCCCCGGGGGTTTTTAAAGGGGTTACTGGTCTTAAACCCTTGGTTAGTCGCCGATTTTTTGTAGAATTTCGAGCAACCCAGTGGCCAGCCGCTTTTTTTTCGGGTCTGAAAGGGCCCCTTGTTTCCAACTTGAATTTAAAAATTTTGGGCAAGGATATTACGAGGAAAACAACCATAAGTATGTATACCCAAAAAAATTTGGGGGGGGGACTACTATTCATTTATCTGCAATGAAATGACTGATTTTAAATAAGTTCTTAAAGAAATTTTTCATATTGTTTTACATTTTGGGGCATTGAAATTAACTTTTTTCTTTGTTCAGATAAAAAATTTCCCTTTTTTGTACCCAAAAAGCAGGGATATTAAATTGTTAAGAGGTTTATAACACCTGAAAAGGTTTGGAGATCCTATATTATATATAAAACTGGGGAAAAATGATCATGCCCGGTCTGTCTGCCTGTCCGCCTGTCTATATATATATATTTTCATTTTGAAATTTCAACCCCCTTTTTCCCAAGAAGCTATTTGGTCGGAACCCGTTTTTTTGGACCACTGTAACATAAAAATCCATACAAACGGGAACGATGGGAACCAATTTCTTGCATAAAAAAGGACAAGAATATTTGAAAAGTTATTGTTAAAGAAATAATGTAATATCGGAAGAAATTGTTCAGATCGACCACTATAAAATAAAGGGGGTTTCAAAAACCCAAGATCGGGGAAATTTTAACAAAGGAAAATTTTACTTGGTATCTTCACGAAATTTTAAAGGGTTACTGCTTTAAAATAATAAAATAATTTTTGAAAAATTTATTCAGAACGGATTACTATAGATATAGCTTCCATACAAACTGGGGTTTTTTAAATTACTAAAAAAAATGCAAATTTTGAAGGGTTTTATTTGTTTCTGGAAAATTAACATTTTTTTTTTGTTTCTACTAATTTTGATATTTAAAAGGGGAATGGGAATTTTTAACCCAAAAACTTTTGGGTTTTAGAAAAATTTTAATTGAGATAAAGATATGGTAAAGAGGAATTTAAACTTTTTAAACCCAAGGGGTAAACCAATTTTTTAGATGGAGGAAAAACTCAAAAATTATATGAAATTCAAAAAGTTTTTTAAAATTGGGAATGGGACCTATGTAAGTGATAACTGGGGTTTGTTGGGGGCCGCTTGTTTTTAGACATTCTGTCGACTTCTTCGCCAAAAAATACCAAAAATTTTTTGGTTTTGGGGGAGAACCAGTATAGCGTAAAGGTCTTTAAGAATTCTTTTTGAGTATAATGATTTTTATTCCCTAAGGGCACAAAATACTATCATACATTAAATATAAACCCATTTTTTTCAAAAAAGTCTTGAAAAAAAATTTTTTTTTAGCTTTGAAAGTTATGAAAAAAACTAAATTTTTGAGAAAAAAAAAATTTTAACGAATTTTATGGGTTTTTGGTTTTAAAATTTGGGGGTTCGCCTTTAAACTAGTAGAATAACACCCACCAAAAAAAAGGCAACAAATCTTTAAAGGGAAATTATAAATGCAAAATAAAAGATGGGAAAAAATGGCAAAAAAAAAAAATAAAAAGAAAATAGTTATAAAAATAAAAGTAAGTTACCGTTACCACAGGAGGGGAATAATTAAAAAGAGAAAAAGTTGCGAAAAAAAAAAAAAAATCGCAACAAAAATAATAGGGAAACCAAAAAAAGCAATAAACGGGTTGCATTTATGAAAAATGGGGGGACCAATTTTTCAGCGGAAAAAAGCCCCCCTATGGGAACAGAAAAAAAAAAGAAAATAGAAATAGCGGGGGAAAAAAAAAAATGAATAAAAAAAAGGGTAAAAAGATTTTAAACCCTTTATTTATGCTTTTTACCTTATAAAAACCCATGGTTTTTTATTTTAAAAATTTTTTATATAATGGTAAAAATTTTAAAGGGAATTTTTAAATTTTAAATATCCTGTTGTTGATATGGTTGGCAACACCCCCGTTTGTTGGGTTTCCATTTGTGCCAGCACAAAAAAGTCACGCAACATTCACAACACACAAAACTAAAATTTGGGAAAAATGTACAGCCATTCAAACATGTCCCGTTTTAAAAAAACATTTGAAACCGGGGCTGTTCCCCCCGCTCTGCTCCCTAAGATAAAATTTAATTTAAGTCAATTTTTTTTTGAGGGGAGAATCAAACAAGAAGCAACCCAACGGGGGAAACTTATATAATTTAAAGCCACGCCGAAACGGGCATTGGAAAAATTTTCGGCCCGGGAAGGTGTGCGCAAATTTTACGGTTGAAAAATAAAAAATGATTTAGAAAAAACGGGAAAAAAATGAGATTTATTGAGAACGTGCGGGGCACAATGACGCAAATTAACGCTGCATTACGGTAGTGGGGATTGCAATAAAAAACTAGAGCAAACACTGGGAATAAATTATTCCTTTTAAGACATTTGTGCCCAAACCAAAATTCCCTTTTGGGTACCGTCAGAGAAGGGTTTAATTTTTTTCTTTGTCTTTTTTTCCGGCCTGGATTAGTGGGTTTTTGAAAAACCAAAAACAAGCGGATAATTTAAACAAAGCAGATGCCAGGGGCAAAAGTATAAAGAGGGTTGGAAAAAAATGGGAAAAAACATCTTGTTTTAGGGAAACAAATTTAAACGACAGAAGAGT
>NW_026093970.1:0-4464 GCF_024586455.1 Bactrocera neohumeralis | reverse complement strand
CATTTCGCAATCGATATTGAGTTGCTTCAAATCATTAGTTTAATTCAATAGTGTAACATATTTAAGTTAATTCAACTTCTTCATCTTACTGAAGTAGACATAAAATCAAAACGGCAGTGCATTTGAAAGAATTCCACAATCCTATATTAAGGTATAAAGTCGATTGTCTTGTATATTCACATTTAGCAATCGATATTGAGTTGCTTCGAATCATTAGTTTAACATATTTAAGTTCATTTACCTTCTTCATCTTACTGAAGTGGACATAAAGCCAAAAGGGCAGTGCATTTGGAAGAATTCGACAATCTTATATTAAGGTATAAAGTCGATTTTCTTGTATATTCACATTTAGCAATCGATATTGAGTTGCTTCAAATCATTAGTTTAACATATTTAAGTTAATTTACCTTCTTCATCTTACTGAAGTGGACATAAAGCCATAACGGCAGTGCATTTGGAATAGTTCCACAATCCTATATTAAGGTATAAAGTCGATTTTCTTGTATATTCACATTTCGCAATCGATATTGAGTTGCTTCAAATCATTTACTTCACTTATTTAAGTTAATTAGCATTCTTCATCTTACTGAAGTTGACATAAAGCCATAACGGCAGTGCATTTGGAAGAATTCCACAATCCTATATTAAGGTATAAAGTCGATTTTCTTGTATATTCACATTTAGCAATCGATATTGAGTTGCTTCAAATCATTAGTTTAACATATTTAAGTAAATTTACCTTCTTCATCTTACTGAAGTGGACATAAAGCCATAACGGCAGTGCATTTGGAAGAATTCCACAATCCTATATTAAGGTATAAAGTCGATTTTCTTGTATATTCACATTTAGCAATCGATATTGAGTTGCTTCAAATCATTAGTTTAACATATTTAAGTTAATTTACCTTCCTCATCTTACTGAAGTGGACATTAAGCCATAACGGCAGTGCATTTGGAAGAATTCCACAATCCTATATTAAGGTATAAAGTCGATTTTCGTGTACATACACATTTAGCAATCGATATTGAGTTGCTTCAAATCATTAGTTTAACATATTTAAGTTAATTTACCTTCTTCATCTTACTGAAGTGGACATAAAGCCATAACGGCAGTGCATTTGGAAGAATTCCACAATCCTATATTAAGGTATAAAGTCGATTTTCTTGTATATTCACATTTAGCAATCGATATTGAGTTGCTTCAAATCATTAGTTTAACATATTTAAGTTAATTTACCTTCTTCATCTTACTGAAGTGGCCATATAGCCATAAAGGCAGTGTATTTGAAAGAATTCCACAATCCTATATTAAGGTATAAAGTCGATTTTCTTGTATATTCACATTTAGCAATCGATATTGAGTTGCTTCAAATCATTAGTTTAACATATTTAAGTTAATTTACCTTCTTCATCTTACTGAAGTGGACATAAAGCCATAACGGCAGTGCATTTGGAAGAATTCCACAATCTTATATTAAGGTATAAAGTCGATTTTCTTGTATATTCACATTTAGCAATCGATATTGAGTTGCTTCAAATCATTAGTTTAACATATTTAAGTTAATTTACCTTCTTCATCTTACTGAAGTGGACATAAAGCCATAACGGCAGTGCATTTGGAAGAATTCCACAATCCTATATTAAGGTATAAAGTCGATTTTCTTGTATATTCACATTTAGCAATCGATATTGAGTTGCTTCGAATCATTAGTTTAACATATTTAAGTTAATTTACCTTCTTCATCTTACTGAAGTGGACATAAAGCCATAACGGCAGTGCATTTGGAATAGTTCCACAATCCTATATTATGGTTTAAAGTCGATTTTCTTGTATACTCACATTTAGCAATCGATATTGAGTTGCTTCAAATAATTTACTTCACTTATTTAAGTTAATTAGCATTCTTCATCTTACTGAAGTTGACATAAAGCCATAACGGCAGTGCATTTGGAATAATTCCACAATCCTATATTAAGGTATAAAGTCGATTTTCTTGTATATTCACATTTCGCAATCGATATTGAGTTGCTTAGAATCACTAGTTTAACATATTTAAGTAAATTTACGTTCTTCATCCTACTGAAGTGGACATAAAGCCAAAACGGCAGTGCATTTGGAAGAATTCCACAATCCTATATTAAGGTATAAAGTCGATTTTCTTGTATATTCACATTTAGCAATCGATATTGAGTTGCTTTAAATCATTAGTTTAACATATTTAAGTTAATTTACCTTCTTCATCTTACTGAAGTGGACATAAAGCCATAACGGCAGTGCATTTGGAAGAATTCCACAATCCTATATTAAGGTATAAAGTCGATTTTCTTGTATATTCACATTTAGCAATCGATATTGAGTTGCTTCGAATCATTTACTTTAACATATTTAAGTTAATTTACCTTCTTCATCTTACTGAAGTGGACATAAAGCCATAACGGCAGTGCATTTGGAAGAATTCCACAATCCTATATTAAGGTATAAAGTCGATTTTCTTGTATATTCACATTTAGCAATCGATATTGAGTTGCTTCAAATCATTAGTTTAACATATTTATGTTAGTTTACCTTCTTCATCTTACTGAAGTGGACATAAAGCCATAACGGCAGTGCATTTGGAAGAATTCCACAATCTTATATTAAGGTATAAAGTCGATTTTCTTGTATATTCACATTTAGCAATCGATATTGAGTTGCTTCAAATCATTAGTTTAACATATTTAAGTTATTTGACCTTCTTCATCTTACTGAAGTTGACATAAAGCCATAACGATAGTGCATTTGGAAGAATTCCACAATCTTATATTAAGGTATAAAGTCGATTTTCTTGTATATTCACATTTAGCAATCGATATTGAGTTGCTTCAAATCATTAGTTTAACATATTTAAGTTAATTTACCTTCTTCATCTTACTGAAGTGGACATAAAGCCATAACGGCAGTGCATTTGGAAGAATTCCACAATCCTATATTATGCTATAAAGTCGATTTTCTTGTATATTCACATTTAGCAATCGATATTGAGTTGCTTCAAATCATTAGTTTAACATATTTAAGTTAATTTACCTTCTTCATCTTACTGAAGTGGACATAAAGCCATAACGGCAGTGCATTTGGAAGAATTCCACAATCTTATATTAAGGTATAAAGTCGATTTTCTTGTATATTCACATTTAGCAATCGATATTGAGTTGCTTCGAATCATTAGTTTAACATATTTAAGTAAATTTACCTTCTTCATCTTACTGAAGTGGACATAAAGCCATAACGGCAGTGCATTTGGAATAATTCCACAAATCTATATTAAGGTATAAAGTCGATTTTCTTGTATATTCACATTTAGTAATCGATATTGAGTTGCTTCGAATCACTAGTTTAACATATTTAAGTTAATTTACCTTCTTCATCTTACTGAAGTGGACATAAAGCCATAACGGCAGTGCATTTGGAAGAATTCCACAATCTTATATTAAGGTATAAAGTCGATTTTCTTGTATATTCACATTTAGCAATCGATATTGAGTTGCTTCAAATCATTAGTTTAACTTATTTCAGTTAATTCATCTTCGTCATCTTACTATGGTGGACATAAAGCCATAACGGCAGTGCATTTGGAAGAATTTTACAATACTATATTAAGGTATAAAGTCGAATATTCATTTTCTTGTATTTTAGCAATCGATATTGAGTTGCTTCAAATCATTAGTTTAACATATTTAAGTTAATTACCTTCTTCATCTTACTGAAGTGGACATAAAGCCATAACGGCAGTGCATTTGGAAGAATTCCACAATCTTATATTAAGGTATAAAGTCGATTTTCTTGTATATACACATTTAGCAATCGATATTGAGTTGCTTCAAATCATTAGTTTAACATATTTAAGTTAATTTACCTTCTTCATCTTACTGAAGTGGACATAAAGCCATAACGGCAGTGCATTTGGAAGAATTCCACAATCCTATATTAAGGTATAAAGTCGATTTTCTTGTATATTCACATTTAGCAATCGATATTGAGTTGCTTCAAATCATTAGTTTAACATATTTAAGTTCATTTACCTTCTTCATCTTACTGAAGTGGACATAAAGCCATAACGGCAGTGCATTTGGAATAGTTCCACAATCCTATATTAAGGTATAAAGTCGGTTTTCTTGTATATTCACATTTAGCTATCGATATTGAGTTGCTTCAAATCATTTACTTCACTTATTTAAGTTAATTAGCATTCTTCATCTTACTGAAGTGGACATAAAGCCATAACGGCAGTGCGTTTGGAATAGTTCCACACTCCTATATTAAGGTATAAAGTCGATTTTCTTGTATATTCACATTTCGCAATCGATATTGAGTTGCTTCAAATCATTTACTTCACTTATTTAAGTTAATTAGCATTCTTCATCTTAATGAAGTTGACATAAAGCCATAACGGCAGTGCATTTGGAAGAATTCCACAATCTTATCCT
>NW_026093969.1:0-5124 GCF_024586455.1 Bactrocera neohumeralis | reverse complement strand
CCCAATATACATAACTAATGAAATCCTTGGGCAAATTAAAAGCCAAAAAAATCTTGTTAATGAGTTGATATTAAAGGTCAAATTTAAAATGCAGATCCTCAAAGATGAATTATTAGATGCAGAATATGCAATCCGTTATGTAAAAACCCATATTATAAATTCCTATATCCTGTCAAACTCAGAAATTAATGCTACAGAAGTGATTTTGCAAAAAAAGATTTTCTTTGTATGAATATTGACGAAGCTTTAGAACTTGCGAATGTTAGCATTGCCACCAATGGAAATAATATCATTTATATTGTAAATTTACCAACCACTCAAAAAGATAATTGTTAAAATTTTATTAAAAGAGCAGCAATAGTAAAAGACAAATTTAACAAAATTCTAATCAAATCTATTTTAAAATGTAATATACGAAACTTGAACTGACTGTAAATTCGATAATAATGTAGTAATTACATGTATGCCCAATTTATTGAGAAGTCGAACCGCCAACTGCAGCGCAATAAACAACCCACAGTAGAGGAAATATCGCTAGGAATATTATTCCTAAACCAGTATGAAGGAAGCATACGCGTTAATAATGAATTAATACCATTCAAGGGCACCCAGCACAATTCTACTATCCAAATAAATGATAAGCTAGTTGTAACAAAAGAGATAGTTAATCAGAAACCAATGCCGACAATTCTCCAACGTATGGCAAGTTCCGAAATGATAGAAGAAGTTCTATCATTAGAAATGTTAAAACAGTTACGTATGAAGAGGATCTAATGCTCCATACGCGCAAAATCATTTTTGATGACAAGCGTCATACAGCAGACTGTGGGAACGGAAATCAAGTAAGTGATACTGACAGCTTGCTTCGCTGCAACGGAAGACTGTTACAAAACATACCTTTAATAAAACCATTTCTGTATAGTTTGTTAGTTAGTTCTCCAAGAAAACTCAATAAAACAGGAGCTTTCGCTATTTACGTAAAAACCATAAGTTTTTTTTTGCTTTCTCTTATTTTTTTTTATTTTTTTATTTTATATGCAAAACTGCCACAGGTACAGCTATTTTCGCAGCTGTATGTATTTCAGCTAACGTTTATACAAACAAAATATATATATGCACGTTAACGCTTTGTTTATTAGCTAAGCCAACTATTCTCAATCATCTTAGGTTTTTTTTTATTAGATACAGATATGTTTAGTTAATATAAAGTAAAACATCGATTGCGCCCGTTAAATCAAATTTTCATTAACAGAAGAATAAGGCTTAATTTAGTGATGATGACCAAAAGTTATTATAGAGGAAGTAATGCACCAGTATATTAATATTATCATTTCACTTAAAAGAAGACCTTTCCCGAAAACCGTACATTGGTAGAATGTATATCACCTTGAGATTCAATCCCACTTGCTGTACTGTTCAGTTGACGATAATCATACTGGCCATGTGAATGCGAATGAGAGACATGAGTTAGTTCTGGTAGAACATGCACTGTTGCTACATATAGAAATGTTCCTGCTGAGAAAAGCATAGCTATTCCAGTCGCATTTAAGGAATTGAGGGTCTCCTTTTGTTCCTGCCCAATTCCAAAAAAGTCAAAAAGAGTTAATAGTGGAGCTGAACAAGAAAAAATTAACAAGTGCTTGTATTTCTTGATGTTCAATTTGTTCATGTAAAAGAAAACTAACGAGCCCAAAGGCAGCTGGAGCTTTATGCAACATGATTGCTAAAAATACAATAATTTCAACGTCTTGGTGGGTGGTCGTTGCTGCAGCTCCAAGGCTACTCCATCAGCTAAAAATGAAAAACAAATATGTCATTCAAAATACCTGTAAAATTTTTATACATACCAGCGGCATGAACAACCAAGCCTAATGTTGCTGTTATGTTTTTGTCTTTAGAACTGTTTACGCTTTTATGTTGCGATATGTGGTCCACTAGCAGCATAAATACAAACCCCAATACAAGCGATACACCAATAGTGCGGGAGAAGTCAGGTTCTCTCATGTGGTCTACATTAAAAGTCTCCGTTGTTGCAGAAAATAGAGATTTTTCAACTTTACGTGCTGATATCTTGCCGACTTCTGGCAAATTGGGTGTTAAGGTATCCATATACAAAGAGCGTATTCCTTCCGGAATGATAACGGTTAATGCCGTACCTACCAATAAGCCTGCGCCCAAAACTGTAACAGACTTTAGTTTTTCCTGAAAGTAGTTAAATATGTATATATTTTATTTCGTGTTTTAAGTACATATACAATTTGAAAATTCAGACATTAATGCGAAAATAAGCGTTGCGAACTCTTGATTACGCGGCATCGCTAATATCAAAAGCTGTATGTGACTAGATCACATATAATTTATTCACTAATCTAGACCATCATCAGTGCAGTTATGGATTTATAAACATCTGTCCAAAACAGCATTAAAAAAATTACATCGTTTAATATTTATTAAAAGAGAACATTGTATTGTCTTATTTTGTTATAAAAATTGTCTACTTTGAAATATTTTTTCATTTAGTGTTAATAATGGACGCATTTTTTATTTAGGGAAGCCGACTTGCAAATGAATTCTGATCCCTTACTTTTCATTCATTTGGTTGTTTACTATATTACTATATTTCTCTTTGATGTGTCTAAATCAGGTGATTCTATAACACTCTCCTGCGAATGGTAGGCACCTTGTCGCGGTGCGAGAACTAGGCGCAAGGCATACTCGGCCTTTGTCCTGTGCGGCTGGTGCTGTTAGCTTCTGGTTACGCGGGATGTCGGATGCCGCATGCGTGCGCTAACTAAGGCTACCACCTCCTAATCCAGGGTGTTATACGACTTCGTACCATTGGAACTTTGCAGCCAGGAGGTTAGTATTGTATTCTAACGAACCTTCCCAACACCGGGCCGAATTGGAAGTAACGGTGGCCTTACCGCGCCAAGGGCTCTGGCACGTGGCGGACCTTTCAGTTCCCCATACAGAACATAGACCCGACAGCTCACCCTGTTTTGAGCCAAGGGTCGAAAGAAAAAGATGAACAGCAACAAATACCAAAACAAAACTAAACACTGGACTCGATGACGGAGAAGGGCAACGACAAAGGACAACGGTAGTGGAAAGGAGAAGGAGATCGGGGCAGTGAAAGGTAAGGGGTCGAGGGGCTAGGCGGAAGTTTAGCTTCCTCGACGCAGGAGCATTCGCGACAGAGGAGCGTTCGCTGTTTGAGGAGCACGCCAGGGATGATGACGACGTTCCCTCTTCACAAGGAGCTCACCTGGCGGTAACGCCTGGTGCCGCTGGCAGCAGTAACTAAGGTCACCAAGACCCCGCCGGTTTGTGTAGTGGGTCGGCCTCGAGCGAGTCGCATCAGGCAGAGCCTAACGGCGCAAGAGGGAGAAGGAGGAGAAGACGCAGAAGAGGTGGGCAACGCCCCCTTCCAGAAGCTCGCCAACCCGGCGGGTGCGACGATCCTCACAGAAAAGGTATGAGTGGTTCCACCATGAAGTAGTACCCACGGCACCTCCGTGATGGGAAAACCCCGGAGGCAGCGGAGGCTCTAGCGAGGAGCAAGAGCCAAGGAAACCACGCGTCTCCGGCAAAGGGAAGCGACAACAATGTGCCAGCTCGCGCACAAGGCAGCGGTAATAGCAACCGTGGCCCGGTCAGCACAGCTCGGACCGTAAGGCGGGGCGACAGCAGGGCACTGCCCGCGGGCACGTACGCCCAAGCCGGAAAAAGGAAGAGCGGCCAAATTACGCCACAGGAGCCCCCCGATCCAAAAGGGTGCGAGACACGGATACAAAGGCAGCCGGGGGCCAACCATCTGTACCGGCTCTTCACCGGCTGGAGGAGGGGCGGCGCGGATATGCGGATGCTGTCAGAGGCGTCCGCATGGCTGTTCTGCCCTTCAAATACCCGGCGGAGTCGCTGAATCCGGATGAGCTCACCGTGCTTCAGGACATCCTGATGGACAAGGTGTCCGAAGGAAAGGACTACACAGCGTCCTTCCTGGGCATCGACTTCAGGGGAGGTATGATGCAAGTAGACTGCCTGGACGAGTCGTCCGCCGACTGGCTGAGGGAACACGCTTTAAAGCTGGGAAGCTGGACAGGCCCTGTCCTCTGCGTGAAGAGGGTGGAAGATGTGCCAATCATGCACAGCATGACGATGTTCCTCCCTCGAAGCGTGGACAGGACCTACGAGCACGCCTTGAACCTGGTGAGGAACCAGAACCGGGGACTCAGTATCTCGTCCTGGTGTGTTGCAGGCAGCAAAGGAGAAGCCAGGTGACAATAAGGGATGGAGGTTACACCTATACATCAACGACGAGACGTATAAGTATGTCCGGGCCGCGAGCTTCCGCCTGTTTTACAGGTACAGCACGGTCGTCATGCGGCCCTACAAGCCTGCTGACACCGCGAGCAAGGAAGCCATAACGCCTGCGACTCTACAGGACAAGGGCGTCGATAACCAGGCAGTGCCAGAGTCCGCCGAGAGGAAACAAGAATGGAGGTGGACGAGTTGTCGGAGCAGCCTTGCGGGAGCAAGTCCCGACAGGCAGGGCCAGCAACGACCACTGACGTCCCAGCAGATGGCCGGAACACGGAGCCACCTTCAACGCAGGAGCTCCTAGACGGATTTGGTGGCCCAATGGACAGCAGCGCGGTTGACGGCTGGGTAGAGGATCTCTCTCTCGAGAGCGTAGATCCACTAACACTGTTCTGTACCAGATAACCCTGATCTTGGACATCGAAGGTGCCTTTGACAACACGTCTCAAAAAAGTGTAGCCAAGGCACTGGAGAAAAGGAATGTGGCAGCACCGGTGCGCAGATGGATTGAATCTGTATTGCGTACCAGAGTTGCTGAGACCACAGTAGATGAAAAGAGGATTCGTCTTGGCACAACAAGAGGCTGCCCACAGGGAGGTGTGTTATCATCCCCTGCTATGGAGTCTATGTAGTTGTAGACGACCTGTTAGTACTGCTAACGAACAATGGGATCCGCTGCCAAGGGTATGCGGACGACATTGTAATTATAGCAAGAGGCAAATACGAAGACACTCTCTGTGACCTAATACAAAGAGGTTTAAACCTGGCGAAGATGTGGTGTAAAGAGGTTGAATTAAACATCAA